>NC_133770.1:239265249-239301307 GCF_003597395.2 Chelonoidis abingdonii
CGCCTGACGCAGCCGTGTTGGCCAGTCAGGAGACTTTGTCGACTCCGGCCCTGGAGGTCCGTTGAGTCCGATTCCTCTCCAGCTCCGCACCAAGATCGGGGGTTGAGCTGATGGCCGACTCACGCCAGACTTCTCCTGCGGAGCGGATCATGTCTCTAAACGAGCGTCTGGCCCACCGCCCGCACCGCAGTGCGGGTTCTGCATCTAAGGGCATAGCTGACGCAGCGTAGCACCGTCCCTGGACTCCCGGCTCGAGCACCGGTCAGATCTGTGCACGATTCGGATCTCGAGGGAGGTCTCGCTCGCACGCTGCTCGCAGTCCCCAGCACCGCGTCTCCATAACGGTACCGGTCGTACTCGCAGCGCAGGTCATCTTCGCACGGTCTCAGATACCCCGCACCGTTCTGGCTCCAGCCTACCATTACCGGCAACCGGATTGATAGTTCTCTACCGATCGACGATCCAGACCCGGCGACCCTCAGCGCATCTGAGCTGGTTGGCAGGTCCGGTCTCGATCGCGGGCACCGGTAAGGGATCAATGGCAGCCGATCTTCTTCGGACCGAGGAGTCTTTCGCCGTCTGCAGTGCGGACCCGAACCACTCCCGTTCGACCCCCCTGTGGCCCTCTCGCCCGGGGTCTGTTCGCTCGCGGGCGGACAGGTTGTACCTAGAAGCGAAAGACCGCTGCCTCTTTTTCCGAGGCTCAGCAGAGCATGGTCCTCAGCAGTGGGGCTTTCTGGACCCTGGGCATATCACCAATGCCAGGGCCCCACAGCAAATTCCCCATGGTCGTCTGTTCCGAGCACCAGGGCTTCCAGCGGCTTACTTCTCAGCCCTCCTCCATCCCCTAGAAGAGTGGTCGTCTCATCTGATGCTGAGCTCCGCAAGAGTCAAGAAGCGGTTGCTCCGTCAGAGCGCACCCAGACCCGCATTCTTCTGGCAGGTCTCCTCGTCGTCCTCGAACCCAGATGAGGCGTGGTGCGGACAACAGCCACGCAGTCCGCCCCCATGGACCTCAGGGCAACCAGGACCTCTCAGGTCGTGGCACAAAATAATGAACACCAGGCTGGGAGGGTCTCCTAGATCGAGCGACCCGGTCCGTTGAGCCTCAATCTGGCGGATGCGCCACCTCGTGTCGCCCGCCCTTCATAAGGACATCAACTAGGTACCCTGCGGACCCAGGGCCACTGGTCTCCTCCCGAACTCACCCTCCATATCAACGTGCGAGAATTGAGGGCGGTCCACCTTGCTTGTCAAGCATTCCATCAGCAGATCCAGGGTCGCTGTGTTTCGGTTTTTACCAACAACACAACGACGGTATACTATGTAAACAAGCAGGGCGGGACAAGGTCTCCTCTTCTTTGTCGGGAAGCCATGACGTTGTGGGACTCTTGCATAGCCCACTCTGTTCACCTAGTTGCTTCCTTTCTCCCTGGGGCTCGGAATACGCTGGCGGATCATCTCAGCCGGTCCTTTTTGCTCCCACGAGTGGTCCCTTCGCCCGGACATCGCCCTTGCGCTCTTCCGAAGGTGGGGGCATCCCCATATGGACCTCTTTGCATCCCGCAGGAACAGGAAGTGCCCGATGTTCTGCTCTTTCCAAGGTCGCAAGCCGGGCTCGGTTGCAGACGCCTTTCTAATTCCATGGGTGACGCACCTCTTCTATGCGTTCCCTCCGTTCCCGTTGATCCACAAGGTCCTTCTGAAAGTGCGCAGGGACAGGGCCTGCTTGATTCTGATCGCTCCGGCGTGGCCCCGGCAGCATTGGTTCTCTCTGCTGCTTGACCTGTCGGTAGTGGACCCGGTTCCACTGCCTCTTTACCTAGATCCGATCACGCAGGACCACGGCTGGCTTTGTCACCCGGACCTTCAGTCGCTGCACCTCTCAGCGTGGCTCCTGCGTGGCTGACTAGGTCTGAGCTGCACTGCTCTTCCCCAGTGAGGCAGGTGCTTCTGGGAAGTAGGAAGCCGTCTACGAGGACGACGTACTCCGCCAAATGGAAACGCTTTACGTGCTGGTGCGCGGAGAGGCGCTTCCACCCCACCGATGTTTCCATCCCAATCATCCTCGATTACCTTTGGTCGCTCAAGCAACAGGGCCTGGGGCTGTCCTCTCTCCGGGTTCACTTAGCGGCTATCTCCACCTTCCACCCGGGGAGCGATGGCCACTCTGTCTTCTCACACCCAATGGTGGCTAGATTCCTTAAAGGTCTGGAGCGTCTTTACCCCCAGGTCCGCCGCCCAGCCCCTCTTGGGATCTAAACCTGGTGTTGTCCCGTCTTATATCCCCCCCATTTGAGCCGCTGGCCACGTGTTCCCTCCTCCACTTGTCCTGGAAGATGGCGTTCCTGGTGGCCATCACTTCTGCTAGGCGTGTGTCAGAGCTGCGCACCCTCGTGGTAGCACCCCCGTATACGGTGTTCCATCGGGACAAAGTACAACTGAGGCTGCACCCCGCCTTTCTCCCCAAAGTTGTCTCGGCCTTTCATGTCAACCAGGACATATTCCTACCCATATTCTTCCCGAAACCTCATTTGTCTCACAGGGAGCAGCAGTTGCACTCCTTAGACGTGCGTAGGGCGCTCGCCTTTTATATAGAACGGACCAAGCCGTTCCGCAAATCCCCCCAGCTTCTTGTCGCCATAGCTGAGCGGGTTAAGGGCTTGCCTGTCTCCTCGCAGAGGGTGTCCTCGTGGGTGACGTCCTGTACACGTGCCTGTTACGACCTGGCCCGTCTCCCTTCGGGCCATGTAACTGCGCACTCTACTGGAGCCCAAGCATCATCGACGGCGTTCCTTGCGCAAGTACCCATCCAGGAAATCTGCAGGGCAGCGACCTGGTCCTCCGTGCACACCTTTGCTTCCCATTACGCCCTGGTCCAGCAGTCCAGGGCCTTCGGCTCTGCTGTGTTACCGCTGTGACTCTCACTCCGACCCACCGCCTAGGTAAGGCTGGGAATCACCTACTGGAATGGATATGAGCCGGTTAATCACCTTTGTAACTGTTGTTCTTCGAGATGTGTTGCTCATATCCATTCCACACCTGCCCTCCTTCCCCACTGTCGGAGTAGCCGGCAAGAAGGAACTGAGGAGTGGGCGGCCGGCAGGGGTATATATTACCCGTTACGGCGGCGTCACTCTAGGGGGCAACCTGCCGGCCTGCTGGAGTTGCTAAGGTAAAAGTCTTCCGACGAATGTGCATGCGCCGGCGCGTACACCTACTGGAATGGATACGAGCAACACATCTTGAAGAACAATAGTTACAAAGGTGAGTAACCCTGTTTTCTGCCTTAGGGGGAGGGAAGGAAGGAGCATCAGTGGGTGGGGGTAATGCCCCATTGCGGTATGTCTGTGTCTGGGGGCCTTATCAGAGCAGGTGCTTTTCTGCGGGGGGGGGGGCAGGAGAGTGCTCTGCGGCAGGCAGGCCCCACGCTGGGGGGGCTCATAACCAGGCATTTTGCTGCGCCAACCAAACAGGCAGGCTGCCTTCGGCGGGTCGGCTGATCCCGCGGCTGCGGCGGATCCTCCGCAGGCAAGAGCGCCCCCAGTGGCCTGCCGTCCCAAGCAAGCGCTTGGCGTGCTGGGACCCAGCCGGTGCCCGGCTGTGGTGAGGGACGCGAGCAGGGAGGCAGCGCCGCCTCTCCCCCGACACCCGCCAGCCAGGAACTTTTCATGTGCAACGACTCCCGTCGGGCGCTTGGGGCCGCTCTTGCGCCTGGACTCCGACCCGCTCGTCCCGGCCTTGCGGAGCCCAGCACAGCGCAGGGAGGCGGCAGGCGCCTCAGCCCCGGCCTGTCTGTGAGTCAGCGGCCGAGCGGAGGGAGGGGTGCAGCGCTCCGCCCCCGCCCCCTCAGGCTGCGCCCCAAGTAGCTCCCCCCAGCCACTCTCCTGCCCCCGCCTCTCCGGTAGGAGCTCTCGCCCCTACCCCTGACCGGCTTACTGTGCAGGTACCATGGCAATGCTGTAGCGGGGTGTACAAGCCCGGCGGGGTGCCGGGGGTGTGTGTTGCGGGGCCAGCGGGTAAGGTGCGGCAGCGTGTCAGTGGGGGAGGGGTGTAGAGGTGCCATTAGGCAAGGGGGGGGGGTAGTGAGTCTGTGGGGACAGTGGGTTGGGGGCGGGTGTAGAGGTGCTAGCAGGCAAGGGAGGGTAGTGGGTCTGTGAGAGGGGGGAAAGGGGATAGTGGGTCAGTGGGGGAGGAGGGGGTAGTGGAGGGAGTATAGAGGTGCCAGTAGGCAAGGGAGGGTAGTGAGTCTGTGGGGAGGGGTGTAGTGATGCCAGCAGGTAAGGGGGGTAGTGAGTCAGTGGTGGTGTAGAGGTGCTACGTGGTAAGATGGGGTGGTGCATCAATGTGGGGGTGTAGTGATGCCAGCAGGTGGGGGGGTAGTGGGGCAGATGTAGAGGTGCCAACAGGTAAGGGTGGTAGTGGGTCTGTGAGGGGGGGAAGGGAGGGTAGTGGGTCAGTGGGAGGGGAGGGGGTAATAGGGGGAGTGTAGAGGTGCCAGCAGGCAAGGGAGGGTAGTGGGTCAGTGAGGGGGAAGGGGGGAGTGTAGAGATGCCAGCAGGCAAGGGAGGATAGTGGGTCTGTGGGGAGGGGTGTAGTGATGCCAGCAGGTAAGGGAGGTAGTGAGTCAGTGGTGGTGTAGAGGTGCTACCAGATAAGATGGGGTGGTACGTCAATGTGAGGGTGTAGTGATGCCAGTGGTGGTGTGTAGATACCAGCAGGTGGGGAGGTAGTGGGGAGGATGTGAAGGTGCCAGCAGGTAAGGGGGGTAGTGGTGCCAGCAGGGAGGATAATTGGAGGGGGGCGTGTCGCTGGCTGGGCAGTTCAGCATGCCAGGTTATCCAGCTACTGTTCAAACAAAGTGTGTCTAGGAACAACATGAACAGTATTTTAAACTGCAGCAGTCCCATATTTTCTTCTCTCCAGCAGTGTAGTGTCAGTGGGGGGTGAGGGAAAGAACCTCTGGGTAGCTGGATTGGTCTGTGCATGGTCACTGTCCGGCTGTGCGAGTGTGGCTAAATTAGATGTGCATGGCTTGAATTTAATGGAATGTGATCAATTTTCCTTGAGGTTTTAAGAAACAGAGCAGCATTTATCAAAGCAGCTGCAGGTCATGTGGGCGCAATTCCCGGGAGTTAGAGAACACTCTAATGGAATCATTCTTCATGTTGCTATTACAGTTTTTCATATTAACACTTCAGGCTCTTACTTCATATTCCCCTGCACATGCCCACAAGACACACACAATATATAGTTTTGCCTTATGCCAGCTTACGGACAGCTCTCCATAAGCATCCAGTTATCTCATTGAGATATTTACATAAACGCGAAAGGAAACTACAGTTAAGTCCACAAATACTACAGATCTTCCTTGAGTAAGCTCTGCTCCCCTGCAAAGCCCACCACTTCTGCTTCCTCAATTGCAGTGGTTGGCCAGAGCTATTTTTGAAGCCTTAAGTAGTGTCTTGTGTTGGCCATCTGCTCAGGGTGAATGTGATATACCAGGATGCTACCCACAGGGGCGGCTCTTATGTTTTTTGCCGCCCCAAGCACGGCAGGCAGGCGGCTTTCGGCAGCGTTTCGGCGGCAGGTCTGGTAACGCGGATTTGTCAGTGTGCCTGCAGGAGGTCCACCAGTGCTGCGCCATCGGCGTCCCCGCTGCCGAAGCCGTGGGACTGGCGGACCTCCCGCAGGCGCGCCGCCAGAAGCCACCTGCCTGCCGCCCTCACAGCGATCAGCAGGCTGCCCTCCACGGCTTGTCACCCCAGGCACGCGCTTGCTGTGCTGTTGTCTGGAGCTGCCCCTGGCTACTGAGACTTGTTGGGCAGCTTTGTCATCCCTGCCCTGTGACCTGGAGTGCCTTGCAATGCCTCCTACAACCTGGACTGCTCAGAAACAGCCACCAGCAGGAAGGTCACTCCCAGATGTATTTGTGTAACTGGTCACACCCTGTCTCTCACCAGTCTTGGTTATGCTGCAGGGTGATCCCAATAAACTCCCAATTCTGAATTTCCCACCAGACTGTCCTGGACAGTCCAAATGTATTCAATCTCATTCCTTTAAGGGAATACAATGGTTAACTACCTTAAATAGTTACCCAGACATTTTAATATAAACTCACTGGATTAGATAAACCAAGTTTATTAACTACAAAGAGATATATTTTAAGTGAGTACTAGTAATGAGGCATAAAAATCAGAAATTATTACAAGAAAAATAAAGATAAAACACTTTCTAATGCCTAATTTAATAAACTATATTAGATTCAAGCATAGTTTCTCAACACATGCTTCCAGCAGCATTACTGACCAAACTCTTCAGATCAGAACAAGGCCGCTAACATCCAACAGTTGTTGCCGTTGCCTTTTAAGGTACAGAGAATACATTGGGCAGGGGAAGAGAGAGGTGTATTGGAGTGTTTGCCCTGCCTTTTTATAGTGTTTTAGTCCCTCTTTGAAAAGCATTTCCAGCTGAGAACCAGGAGACAGGCAGTCTACTGGTGGAAGGCTGTTCCCTGCTGAGCTTTTTCACTGTGTGAGCTCTCTTTGTTTTCTCCTTTCCCCTTTTCTGGTTGATGACTCTGTTTACTGTGTTAATGCCAATTAAGACAAGCATACACTTTGTTCAAAACACATCTGTTTGACCAGTTTGGTGATATGTGAGTCTGCACGTGTATTTTTAACATCAAGCAGAGAAAATTTATAACTTAATGCATAAAGCTGCTACACACATTTTACCATATCACTGATCATCAAATTAGGAGTTTTCTAATGAGACCACATGAAGCATGCCTTATACAAAGATTATTACAATAGTGTGTGAGGTTTGAACACAAGGGTGAATTCCATCACAATGAATTTCTGTGGAGATGAGATCTGAAAGGAAGCAAACTAGACAGATGTACAAACTGGACTAGCAATCTTCAGTCTAAACCACATTTAACTGGAAGGTGCTACATGTGTAAAGTCTTAGTAAAAATATATTTTTTTAAATTAAAAAATTTGTAAATATTTGAGTGTTTAAACTAAGTCACTTTTCCTGATTGTGCTGCATCCTGTGAAAATCACACTGTGGGATCTGTGGATCTGGATGCAGAAGAGAATAGGAAATAGGCGCTTCTGGTGCAGAGCTTAACTCTAGGTCTATGATGACTGGTCTGGTCCCACCTCCTTAAGTTTGCAGGGGACCTGAAGATCCAGTGAAGAATCTGTGGACCTGGATACTTGGAGAAAGGAGAATTTAAAGTAAGAAACAACTTATGATTTTTGATTACTTATTAATGTGTTTGTATAACAACATTGATGTGCCTAATGTACAATATAGACCAAACAAATAAGAGTGCAAGCAGCCTACCCAAAGAGCTTACAAAATATGATCCCAGTCCTGAAAACACTTATGCATATGAGTAGTTCCATTGTTTTTACTCAAATTAAGAACTAGCATAAGTGTCTGCACAGATCAGGGCCTAAATTAGAAAACCAATGAAATGACAACATTAATCTAAATGTTAATCTATGTAATGCAATTTCACTCTGTGTAAAAACTTGTGATTGACTGGTTGTACTGCCCTTCCCCTTAAGGCATTGTTTAGTTAATGCACAGAAATATTGTGTGATTTTTTTTTCCTATGGTGGGTATAACTCTATACTACACAAAAACCTTAGAATTTTTGCTAAAGAATGGCACACTCTTCTGACTCTTCAAGTTCTAAAAGTCACAAAATAGTTCGTTGTCTCAAAATACTGGAACATTATTATTAGAAAATTTACATTAACAACATAATACTGTATTTCTTTGTGAGCAAGGGATTTTCCATTTAAAGGGGAAGTTAGACAAAAATGTTTCCGAAAGTTACATTGTTTGTAATGTTATAGAAGAAGGCAATATTTGTCTTTGCTTAGTTTCTTGGCTCCTGGTTTCACTTTTGACAGGTATGATGTCTTTATTATATATGTTTTATCCTTACTTATTTTATTATTACAGCATTCTTGAGCTCTGACCCTAATTCCTATGATTTATATTAATATAGTCTAACATTTTGATAAAAGAGCATAGAGCTTCATTGGAAGATGAGACCAGATCTTCTGAAAATAAAGGAGGTTGCCCTTATTTACCTTGATAGGAGTGGTGGCCTACAGAAATTTGTGGACGATTGCAAACAATATAATGGTACTGTTTGTTCAGTAAACCTTCTATTAATATTGACAGACCAAACAAAGTTGATTTAAAGAAAAATATACCTTATTTCTATATTTTGTGCTCTGAAACACTTGCATATTGAGTCTTTGCTCTTACAGACTCAAAGCAAAGTTATGCTGTCTATCGATTCGTTATTTCGATAAATCCTTCTGATATTGCTGAGTTGGATGCAGCTCTTGGCAATCAGATTCTGCACAAACCCATGAAAGCTGCACAGATTTTTCAGTCGGTAAGTGAATTTGTATGTTTACAGACGCAGAAATGTATTCAACATTTTAAACCAAATTTTTCTTTGCAAAACCATTTTATTTTTTAATTACAGGTCTGTTTCATAGCTATTAAAACACTGTCATTAATTGAACAATTACAGACAGAGGCCCAAGTGAGTTTAAACTTTTTACCAGCTTAGATAAAAATAAAGTAATTTTCAAACAATATTAAGTTGTATTTAGAGATCTTTTTGGTGTTAATTTTTCAGCTTTAATGTTCATTTTCATTCAACAGTCCTATCAATCTAAACAAAAAATAGTAGGAACTTCTTAGCCATACATACTCTGGGTATGAGAAGGTGGATATATGTGACTGTGAGCTATTTTCACCTTATTTGGCACGTCCCTGGAACATGTTTTTGTAACCGTGGACCACACTGGGTTTTGTACATGAGTATTTGTCATTTATACTAAACATTTCAAATAAAAAAGATTTTTGTTTTAATGCAACCCTTTTTCTCTCATGAGATTAATATAGTGTTGAAACCAACACACTTGCCTCCTCTTCCAAGTTATGTTCTCAGCCTTTGTGAGTTTCCACTTGATTACATATCTCAGAGATTTTATATGTCAGAGGGAATAGTGATTGCAATGGGAACTGTAATGAAATACACACAAGGAGCAAGATTCCTTTGTTCTGAGGAAACCTGTCCATTTTCTGAAGGTAAGAAAAAAAATGTAAAATGAGAAAAGTTCTAGATTCAAAAGGTTCTCTGATTAGCCCATTAACTCAAACTCATTATTTACATTAAAATCTAGATAAACTTGGCATTTTCCTGTATAGATTTTTGTATAATTTACACAAAGGAACTGCATATCCAGGATGCATTTTGATGTAGTGAGAACATCACAACTTTCTGATTTATTCTGGTCAGTGGCCAGATTTACACTACAAAGGGTTTGCCTGTATACCAGCAAACTCCCCTCCCCCCCCACATCCCCTAAGTAGAGACATCTTATACTGGCAGGTTCTTTTGCCGATATAGCTTATAACAGTTCCCTGAACAAAATGAGCCATACGGTTAAAGAACATTTTTGCCAGAAAACTATATGTACACTAGGGCTTTTTGCCTGTATAAAAATGTTGTAAAGACTCATACTCTAACCAGTGTTCTTATATCAGCAAAAGTTTCTAGTGAAGACTTGGCCAGTGTCAGACTCCTGCCTATACAGCAGGAGTAGATTAGGACTGATTCCTTCACAGCAGTCTAGGACTTGTTAACTTTAATAACTTCTTTGATTTCTATGAGACTATTCTCCCCTGCATAAAATTACTCTGGTGCTAAAGCTTTTGCAGGATTAACCCCTAAAATTGTTTTTCACAGTCATAGTGACTGTGAAGATATAAAAGAGAAGCTAAGTCCCAATGTTAGACTATTCATTTTAGAACACATTGTAATTGTTTTTAATCAAGAAGACATGTATTTATAATAATAAACACAGAGACCTCATATAGTTTTGAATGGAGCACATAGAGACATATCATCTCTCTGACTGCTTCTCACAAAACCAGGCTAACATGATGAGGTTAAGAATCTGTAATAAGCAATTCTGCCATCCAGTGGTAAAACTACAACCCAGGGGTGGCCAAACTGTGGTTCACGAGCCACATGTGGCTCGCAAATCCCCCTCTCCATTCTTTGCCTACCAGACTGGGAGGCGGCTGTTCGGGACCTCTGCCATGCAGTGGGGTGGTGGGGTAGGGACTTCTGTCCAGCAGGGCGGGGGGTCTCAGGGCATGAGCTCCGCAGGGCACACTTGCCGGGGCTTGGGGCTTCAACAGGAGTGGGGTTGAAGCTCTGAGTCCCAGCTCCCAGCAGGTGTGCCCGAGCTCTCAAATTTCCGATGATTGTTGTATGTGGCTCAGAGGGCCAGTATACCATAATTGTTGATTTTTATTTGGTGGCAGGGAGAGAGACTCTCAAGTCATGAGAGAAACATAGAACATTCAATAAAGCTGTTCGTCTTAAGAACAGAAAAATATGACACTTGAGAACTCCTGATTCTCAATTCAATGCTTTACTCATTCTGCCACTCTGGTTGGGGGGATTAAAATGAAAGCTGTGTGCAATTTTTTAAGAGCCAGGAAGTTTTGAGAGCTTATACTTGTTACCATATCGTAAACTGGAATAAACTGCATTTAAAGCCAATTATATATTTTAAGTAAAGTCCATTACAAATTATTATGACTAAATGTGAAGAAATATTTGACTATATAGTCTATATAATGCTTTCTATTAGGGTTTAATTATATAAGAGTGCATATCCCTGGAGCTACAGAGTCTGCAACAGTGAGGAATGATTTTGTATGCAATTTATGTGCTTCACCACTGCGAGAAGACATGAAATTTAGAGTACTTGGTGGTAAGAATTATGTAGTTTTATTTTTAGTTCTAAATTATCTTTCTACTTTTGATACATTTTTATTTACTTAGCTTATCCTTTAAAGCATAAAGTACCACTCTTAAGAAATATAACCTTCTACACTTGTTTATTTTGTAAGATAAACAGCTAGTTGAAATGATAGATGCAAAATCTCTGAGTGCTTTCCAAGGATATTCCAACAATAAACAACATTTCAGGATTCAGTCTTTTACAGTTTTCCTAAGAGGTGAGTAGGCTGTGTATTCATCTATCCTAACATAATGATAAAACTGAATGAGATCTATCTATTTTTAACAAAAATGTTTTAGAAATGAATGGTATTCTGAAAAACAGCTTTTTAGTTAGAACAAATCCTTACAGTTTCCTTATATATTCATTTCTCTGGACAAAATGGTGAAAATAATGATAGTTTATATTTAGTTGATTATGTCATTTTTATTTGAAAAGAAATCCCATGTTGTTAGCCAGGCAGTTAAAGACAACACATGACAAAACATTGGTTCATTCATATTTATTTTGATGTGTTATTTCTAGGGCCCTACCTAATTCATGGCCATGAAAAACGCATCACAGACCGTGAGATCTGGTCTTCCCCCACAAAAGCTGGTCTTTTTTGTGCTTTTATCCTATACTATTACTGATTTTACAGAGGAGACCAGAGTTTCTCAAATTGGGGGTCCTGACTGGGGGGGTGGGGGTGGGTCACAAGGTTGTTTTAGGGGAGATTGTGGAATTGCCACCCTTACTTCTATGCTGCCTTCAGAGCTTGGCGGGCGGAGAGTGGCAGCGGTTGGCTGGGTGCCCAGCTCTGAAGGCAATGCCCCACCAGTAGCAGTGCAGAAGTAAGGGTAGCAAATGCCATACCATGCCATCCTTACTTCTGTGTTGCTGCTGGCGGCAGCTCTTCCTTCAGAGCAGGGCAGATGGAGAGCTGTGGCTGCTGGCTGGAAGCCCAGCTCTGAAGGTTGCACCACTGTCTGCAGCAGCGCAGAAGTAAGGGTAGCAGTATCGCAACCCCCACCACACACACACTCTCTCTCTCTCTCTCTAACCTTGCGATCCCCCCCCACACACACACACAACTCGTTTTTGAGTCAGGACCCCTACAATTACAACATCATGAAATTTCAGATTTAAATAGCTGAAATCATGAAGATTGCTATCCTAGGACCGTGAAATTGACCAAAATGGTAGGGCCCTAGTTACTTAATTAAAATGTCTTCACCAGTTCAGCATTATCTCACTTTCTGTGTAACTTGTTTCTTCCTCCTTCCTCTGGTTATATTGTTTTGCAGTGGCTTAACATTTTTTGTAACATCCTTCCTCAATCTAGCCATTTTCCTTATTTTTTCGTGATCTCTGGCTTCTGAGGTTTCTAACTTCCATTGCAAACAATACAGTATTCGGAATGTGAAAATTCAACTACAGGCTCCAAAAAACTAACCTCGTTTTATGACAAAATATTTTTGTAGTATTGTAACCCCTTTCCATTTTTTAAAAATCTTTAGTTTTGCTTTAGTGCTTGCTATTTAATATGTTTATAAAATTCATCTATTTATTTATATTTATTGAAAATTGTGTATTGATCCATTTACTCCAAAATAACAAGCAATAAAACTAAATAGTGATGTTGTATGTGTATTATTACAAAGTAAAGCATTTGGGCTGAATCCTGTGAGGTAATGTGAGCCCTCAATTTCCATCAGCTTCAGTGGGCACTGACAGGACATAGCATCTCACAGCTCAGGCCCATACTAAGTTGCACATAACTTACATTACAAACTTTACTAAACAGGTTTTGAATGACATGAACAGAAATTTGAAAGTTTCCAAATACGTTTTTGCATTTTCTTTTAATCTATTTATTCTAGGTCCTTGCTTCTGAAGAAGCATTCTATGTAAGCTTGAAAGCTTGACTCTCTCACCAACATAAGTTGATCCAATAAAAGATATTACCTCACCAACCTTGCCTTTCTAATCTTCCTTTACTAAGGCATTTTGCCATCCCATTTACTTGACAATAAGTGATCATGAGAACGCTCCAAATCTCCGAGCAGAGATCTGAGAGTACAAACATTCTCCTTTGTGTTTCAATTCAAAACTAACTGCATTATCCATTTTCTCAACAGAAAATCATCCAGTGGCTCATCTCACTCACTTCCCTCACCTGCTGCCCTAAAATGTTATAAATTGTCTACATGCATAGTTCTATTCCCATTCTTTAAGGCTGCATTGAATCAAACTGTTGTGTGCTGCTTCCCCTAAATTATATATTCTAATTTGAACCACTAGTTTAACATATAAAATACTTTATAATCTTAAAGTTTGGGATTTTCTAATAAATCCCTATATTTCCATGTGTATTTTTTTTTCTAGATGAATTGTCGAACAAAATGAAAATAGGAAACAGGTATAGGTTTATAGGAATTCCAGCCTGTATACAAAACTGCTCACAAGTTACAGTCTGTATAGAAGTCAGCAGTATACAGCTCTGTAGTCCAGAAGGTAAGACAGCTGAATAGTAAATTAAAATGATTAAAAATAGATATTTTTATTAGATCAAAGGCTTGACAGTTAGTGCAGTCTGCTAGTACATGGAGATCCAGGTTTGGAAGCCACTTTGGTACTTTCACTCCAGTAATCCTAAGTATGGGCTTGTCCCAATTTGTTTTTTGCCCTGATATTGCTGTCACCTAAGAAACATACACAATATTATTGTTCACTTCTCTATTTAGGAAAGTGCAGAACATTATTTATTGATGTGCTTTTCCACTATCCTCTTATTTCTAAGCTCTGCTTTTCATTAGAGGGTATTGTTTCAGTTCAGACCAAT
This sequence comes from Chelonoidis abingdonii, assembly GCF_003597395.2. Taxonomy (NCBI): domain Eukaryota; kingdom Metazoa; phylum Chordata; order Testudines; family Testudinidae; genus Chelonoidis; species Chelonoidis abingdonii. The sequence continues at coordinate 239,278,936 of NC_133770.1, forward strand.
GGCAACTGCAACTGGATTTTGCCTCAGGGTTTCCAGTCTCCAGCTGTGGCTTTTCTTGGTTGGAGACCTTTGTCTCACTACCTTCTAATGGGTATTTCAAGGCTGCACAGTCCTCTGCCTTCACTGTGTTATTCCCATCAAAGACAGGCTGCCCAGGCACATCTGCTTGCTTTCTCTTCAGAGATGGTTAACAGTGTGACTGCCCACAGATGTAAGTTACCACACAGTTCTTTCTAAGTCTGTTTTATTAAGCTAAAAAGCATTACAGAGAAAACATATTAAAAACAATAAAAGAACCTATATGCATTCCAATAAGCTTACTATAGATCACTTCATCCGTAACATGCTCTCTGGCAGAGACAGTCCTTCAATACCTCACCAAAGGGGTTTCCTTGTGGTTTCAAGTTCATTATAGCTTTAGCTCAGAACAAACATACAGTCTTACAGGGCATGAGTAGGCTGCATCCTTCCAATCCTCCTATAAGGATGGGGGCCTGTCTGTTTGCTGGATCTGGAAGAAGGCACTGAGCCTGTTTAAAACCAGGCTATTTAACCAAAAATCTTTTCTTTTTCTGTTGGTCCCTGGAGAGGACTAATAACTGAAGGAATTACCTCTCCCTCCTCCTAGAGGAGTTACATACAACTCCACAATAACACATACAGAATTGCATTTTTAATACAATGATCCCCAAAGGTATGAATCCTAACTCAGTAAGATTTAACTTAATTCAATAAAGTTTACCTTAATTCCATAAAGTTTGTCCAGGATGATGCAAATATTGTCAGTCTGTCACAGGTATATTTAGATTGTATCTTAGATGGCCATACAATTTCAATTCATGTACTTGCTCTCTTACTCAATATGTATTAGTGGACACAGTGTCCTTTACTTGTTTAATAATAGTAAAACTAACATTTTAAGCTGTTCACAGTCTGAATTTTTGTTACCCTAAAATAAATTCCAAACATACCTTGTTTTTAATAATTTCTTCTAATAATAGGATCTACCTAATGCTGATTTGTTTTAATTATATGAATAGCTCTGTTTAAAAGTGTTGATTAAGATATCCTTTGTTTATGTTAGGTACTTCTTGTATCAGGGAGAATTTTAAGTATCTGCTCTCCTTGACTTCAAGTTCATGTTGGAGGTTTACAGCCATACTTGCCAACATCTTTGCTTCTCAAGTTGTCCCACCAGGCACTTACAGTACTCTTAAACTGTCCATACTGTTGAGTCTGGTCCAGACATGTGACAGAGACAAAGAGACATCAGATTACCTGGATCTTTTGATTGTGAGCAGTGACACCCTAATAGCAGATAGGTAAAGTGACACCTGTATTTTTTTTACAAGTACCTTTGACTTTAAATAAAAGATTTGCCAAGTTTTTATATAGAGAGGCTTGATATTTTCTCAAAAGGAAAACAGAGTTCACAGTTTAAAGGGTAGCCTGGGGTTTTACTCAGAAAAATAACTTTTTTTTTTTAATAAAGGTTTTACTTTTTTGATTTCTGAACTCTACTTTCCTTTGTCATCTGTGTGCCAGGTCTTCATTATTATACTGCTGAGAGGGAAGCAAACTGTGTGATGGTCATGTGGGGCACATGCGATCTGGTGGCATTAACTGACCTGCTGCTTCTGTCTATGGTGAAATTTAAGGCTTTGCTTTTAACGAGTAAAGCATTTAATGATCAATCTTCTAATTAACTTGCCGAATTTCTAACAGCAGTCCTGTTTAGCACAGACCTAACTATAGTCCTTCTAAAGTTGCTATTGAAAGGACTACAGTCTGTGTTTACAAAAGCAAAGATTTTCCCCTCTCAAGCCTTAAGTCACTCTGATATAGCACTTTAGTTTTTTCTAAACCGGCTATTTTTTTCAAAAATGTCACACCGTTGTGACCTTCAGTTCAGCTCCCATCAGTGATTAACAAGGTCCAAATGGCTGCTGGTATTTTTGTCACTGTGTTGCTTGGACTAGGGTTGCCAGGTGTCCAGTTTTTGACCAGAACGCCTAGTCGAAAGCGGCTCCAGGCAGCAGCATTGACCTGGTTGGCGGTGCAGCGGGGCTAAGGCAGGCTCCCTGTCTGCTGTGGCTCCTGAAAGTGACCAGCATATCCCTGCAGCCCCTGGGAGCAGGTGTGATCAGAGAAGCGCCACATGCCCCCCGCCCTGAGCTCTGCCTCCACAGCTCCCATTGGCAGGGAACTGTGGCCAATAGGAGCTGCAGGGGCAGCACCTTCAGGTGTGGGCAATGTGCACTGTGCAGAGCCAGCTGGCCATGCCTCCACCTAAGGTCTGGACATGGTGGCTGCTCCCAGGAGCTGTGCAGGGCCACGGCAGGCAGGGAGCCTGCCTTAGCACTGCTGCGCCACTGGCCAGGAGCTGCCTGAGGTAAACGCTGTCCAGCCAGAGCCCACATCCTAACCCCCCTGCCCCAAGTAAGAACCCCCTCCTGCACCTAACTCCGAGCCCACACCCCCACACTTTGCCCCAAATTGGAATCCCCTCCCGCACCCAAACTTCCTCCCAAAGCCTGCACCCAACCGTTTGCCCCAGCCCTGAGCCCCCTCCTGCACTCCACACCCCTCATCCCCAGCCCTACCTCACAACCCACACCCTCAGAAGGAGCCCACACCCCAACCCCCAGCTTGTTCCTGCACTCTGAACCCCTTGGCTCCAGCGTGGAGCCCCCTCATACACCTCAAACTCCTCAGCGCCACCCCTTACCCCCCTCCCAAAGCCCTGCCCCAGCCCAATTAAAGTGAGTGAGGGTGAGGGAGAGTGAGCGATGGAGGGAGAGAGGCTGGAATGAGTGGGGGGCAGGGCCTCAGAGAAGGGGCAGGGCAAGGGTGTTCAGTTTTGTGCAGCTAGAAAGTTGGCAACCTTAGTTTTGACCGGAGTGGGTATAGTTGACAGTGGTAAAAACACTGATAACTGTGCACCCACACCAGTGCACCCACTCTTGCTACAGATGGTGGAGCTGAACTGATGGTAGCAATTATGGGAAATCTTTGATGGGAAAAAAAAAGTTACTTTAGTATTCATCCATAATATGAATACAACTTTTCTACTGTGCATGTTTGACACAATTTTAAATCTCTATTCCTGCCCCCCCATCAAAAAAACAAACCCATTACTTCATTATGCTTCCTCAAAAAGTCCTACAAACATGGCAAGTGTGAACTACTCTGTTTTCAGCCTTTTGAGTTTTGACTGCAACAAAGATCAGGAAAATATTCAGACAATGGGAGAAATGCTTTCCTCACTATCCCACTTTTTCCACAAATGATTAACTGAACATGTTTAGCTCTAATTTTAAAAAATTACCTTGGTTGGAAGCCAAGCATGAAAAGACTAAAACAAACATTTTGTTTTTCAAAAGTTATGAACTGAAAAAGAGGTGAGAATGGAAACACCTGCTTAACAATATGTTGCACCCTATGAATGCTTAGTTATTGTTATCTATAGGGTCTTAGAAGTACACATAGCACTTTACAATCTGCCCCTCAGGCCTTTACTATTTACCGTAACTTATGAAAATATATATAAGATAACAAAGTACTTTACAAATCTCATCTCAGATACTTACACGGTCCCTTCTACTGTAATATCTAAGCATTGCCCAATATTTAAATGCCTTTAATCCTCACAACATTCCTGTGAGGAGGGAAGTACTATTACCCCCATTTTGCTGTTGGAAAATTGAGGCACAGAGAGACGAAGAACTAGATTGCTAAACTTTTTTAGGTGCCTAAATACCTTCAAAAATCAGAGTGTTAATTGACTTGTCGAAAGTCACACAAGAAATTTTTGGCAGAGCACAAATTTGAACCTGTGTCCCCAACCAATACTCTAATCACTGGACCATCCTTCTTCTCAGACTCTCCTGTCTCTCATGTTTTAGTATGCTGAGCTTTGCCTGGCTCGGATGCCATTGGACTGTCAAGATGGTGGCACCCTGCATCATATATATGTTGTCATACCATGTCATTTATTAATACTGGGACAAAGCCCACCTCCACCGTTTGCAAGCATGAGCAATAGAATCAATGTGGTTCCACTGCATGTGGGAGGCAACATCTGGGCTGCCCACTCTGCATGGCCTAGAACACAGTTCAGTAGGGGAGGGCTCTGCACCCATGCCTCAGAGTGTTTGGGTCCACTACTGTGTAGATCCACACACCTGTCCTCAGTCATCATACATGAGGCAAAATGGTCAGTAGAGGCTTAATCCTGCACTCTTTAAAGTCAATGGTAAAACTTCTAGTGCCTTCAATGGGGCACAATCCGGCACTAGTAATGTGGGAAGATAATTCAGTCTCCCCTCTGACCCAATTCCGAATTTTGCCTTGTATGCTAGACCAATTTAAGAATATTAAATTATAATACAGCTGGACGTCATGCTTCTTCATGTAGTTAGTGCTACTAGAAGGAAGCTATTAAAGATAAATAGGAGCAACTATTTCAAAAAGTGCCCCTGTTTTGGTTGTGTATAAGAAACCCTGGGTTTTACCTTAGTATTCAGAAATATTTTATACACCTATGAAATTATTTTAATTTTTTTCTTTTTAAGTGCTCTACCTTAGTCAAATGAAGTTCCAATGTGTGTGCTTTTAATACCAATTTTATAAATACACGTAGTTGTTGTAAAAGGAAAATAAATTTAACTACATTTTTTGCAAGTGTTACAAATTGCTGACAATTATTTTTATCCTAGGCTTTTGAATTACAGTGTTTGTCTTGTAGCCCGTGGCATACGGCACCCAGCATCTAATGACATTTTTCCTACTGTGTCCAAAGATAAGCATGGAACTGGAACTGCTAGCATTCAGGCGTGCAGTGCTCTGCTGGCCAAAGGTGGTATCTGCTTCATAGGAGATTTGTTGTCACATAAAAAGGATAAACTTGAACTTCTGCAGTCAGGTAACCAGTACAAAGCCACTCTGCATCCACTGGGCAATCAGAAGAGAGGAGAAATCAGTGCTAGAGGAGAGACAAGTAGAGCCAGGGCTAGACACTGGGAGAGATGGGACGACGAGGCCTCGAGGAAGCTAGTTTCTACAATTTGTCCAGAGGCCTTTAAATCCTAAGTGCAACCCTACTTTCATGCACTCTTGACAGGGATGTTATAATTTCTCCCTAACTGCTGAGAAAGTCACCTTCTCTGTCATCAGAAAACCTCATATATGCCATAGAGAGAGAGAAAAGCAAGTAGATATTAACAGTACTGGAGAAGAGTAGTGAGATTTTTTACATGAATGGATCTTAAAGCAAGGCATAATAGGATCACAGAATTACTAGGGTAGAAGAGGTACCTACTACATTAACTACTTAAATTATAGAAAACTGCTTATGCAGGATACAAGTCCTGGCAATGGAGAGCCCTCAAATTATATTTAGGAGTTCATGCAAACTAAGCGCATTTTAGCATGGCGTGACAAGTTTTAGAGAGAGAGCCTGTTTTTGAAGATGGAGCACTCCTTTGTCTGTATCACAGCTATAGTAGTTTAAACAAAGCAAAACAACATAACCCGCTCTGTATTTTGTTTAATTTACGTACAGACCAAGGGTGGTTAGCCCTGGTTACTTTACCAATAAACTGCAAGCGTTTCACTTACATCAAACCAATTCAGTTAGCTGGGTGTATACAAGACTGTGTAAGTTTTTCCAGAGAGGACTAGATGGCATATTCTTTCCACAGGGATATGAAAATCTTTAGCTGGAGAGTACAAAGGTTCTTGTATGCATAAGCATTTTCTCCACACCCCCCCCTGCACTAAATGCATTATGATTAATTTTATATTTTTGCATCAGTTACTTTGAAGATATCCTGACTTTTCCATAAAAACTAAGTGCAGTATGTAATTGGAATTATCCTCAGACTCTGTCACTAGGATTGGAGATTTAATGTTACATTACAGGAGTTTAAGTAACATGTATTGTATGACCTGATAGTGCTGGAGAGCAGAACCACTACAGTATTTATTCCTGGAAAGAAGTATGGAGAAGATGTTGACCAGCAAGTTATTCTTCCAATTCAGACCAGTTTCTGGACTTTTGTAGATGAGGATTTATCGTCCAAAAAATATGTACAAAAGGATAACACTCTAATTGGCAAGTTGGTAAGGCATACACTTTGTTATGGCAAAGCTATGTAACAAGTCTGGAGATGTAGACAATTCTACATGTAAAACTATGGAGACCAACACAAAGAAGTGACACTCTGCACAAGCCACAGTGAAGTCACTTTAAAGCCCATATCTTCTAAAAATAGACCAGCTTTTCTAAACATGAAGCCTTTGTTTATTCAAAGGTTTTATGTTGCTCCTACAAGCCTCTGAATAAACAGGATTGTAGAGTGTGCGCATGGGTGACATTGGTCTACCCTATTTTCCCCTCACAATAGTAATTTCACCCAAAATACCTTTGCACTTGCACACCTATCAGACAGGGCAAGAGTCTGCCATTTTCTCTACAGTATACTCAGAAGTAAATTGATATTTTTCTATTTGAAAAATAAGCAGTTGAGCTTTTCAGTCACATTGCTTTGGGTTTTATTCTGTTTAGGACTTGAGCTCAATAGCAGCTAACCTTATAGATTCTTTTGGGCTTTTGATACACTGCAATGAATTATCTTGCCAACCAGCTCTTCCTCTTTTGGATCACATCATGAAAAAAGCCATTGATCCAGAAGAAGCACTTTATACCCTCTCCCAGCAGTTCAGAACACAAGATTTTGAAGAGGTAACTAGCTATAGTTCAGAACAAAATGGTATTTGATAATTTCATACTATTACTTGGCATGATGTGGTTTTCCTGAGATGACTTGTATACTTCCAGCCATGCAGATACTCACTCACTGTTACATGCCCCCTTGTGGTCTGACTGAAGTCAATATGAGTTTTGCCATTATTTTCACTGATAAAATCAGTTTCCCATCTATAAGTTAGTAGGTGTTTTCTGAACATTTATCTAGTCAGGGTAGCACCCTCTTTGTATCCATTCCACAAAGCACCAGGTCAGGACTTAATACTAGGACAAAAGATTTAATCATGTTATTTCCAGAAGAACCACTTTCTGAGGGCACAGGGATGTGTGTACCCCTTCCAGGAAGGAGAATGCAGGTATATATTAGTGGAATATAAGCAAAACACTAGTGACCATTTAATACTTTTTTAAAAATGGACAACAAAAAAGGCTGACTTATTAAAATTCACGGCAGCCTAATTGTGCAGGATGAATATACAACTCCATAGTGACCTGATGCACATTTGATATTAATATGATATTCACGTCCCTGCACCACTCAGGGCACTTCAAAACGTGAAGTAATTGAAGTCATCTGATTTCACCCTAAATCACAGGGTGGGAAAAATAGCATCTTTCAAAAAGTAATGGATATGCTGACAAGCATTTTGTATCTTCTATGTACCAGGTTGCTTTTTGGGGGTTCTATACTAATTTTTAAACACTGCTGACATATCACAGGCTACTATTGGCATCAGGAGTTACACAGCTCCTTTGTTGTTCAGTCAGAGATTCTCATGGTAGCAGTACAAGTTCCAGCGATAGCAGACGCTCAGTAAATAAGTTCAACTGGCCACTGTCTGGCTGACAGCTAGTACTTAAAATTTAAACTAGAGGTAATCTGACTGTCCAGTGCAATGAAATCAGCAACAGGTATCCCAAGATAGTGACCAACAATATGGGGAGCTATTTTTAAACCAATTTTTGGTTAACTATTATTTGCATTCACAGAGATAGAAAATGGGTTTTAGAAGTTTAACCCTAAAACATCATCCAAATTCAGATCTGGTACAAGCAAGTTCATTTCCAGTAACCACATCCCCTGCCACCACAACTGAATTTGGCCCAGCGTTTCATAATTATAGGCTGATAAACAAAACATGCACAACTGTAATGTCCTAAATACATGTATAGATTAAAAATAAGGATAGCATGCAAATCTGAGCATTGACAGTAACAAAACTCCTATTATGTTCAGAGTTCTAAACACTTCTCATACAAAAATTAATGTTTTGTACACATTTGAAGTCATTCATGTACTCCTTTTAAAGAGCCAAATTATTAAACTCCACTTGGTTTTTGAAACAGTAGTGTTGGTAAATGTAACTTTTTAAAAAGTAGATCTCCAGTATCCAGTGTGGACAAGATTAGAACCTATTAGTATAGTGCATGTTTATTTCAGTACACTAGAGAATATTTATTTAAAATTATTGAGGGAGTTTCTAGCATAGTTGTTTAAATTTACTAGATTAGTGAACAAATTGTTTCTACACCTGAGATATAGCCATATTGCTGTGTAAATGGTCAATCCTTTCTAAAAATTGTGCTAATATGGAAAATATTGTCTGGATATATTAATATTATGCAACAGATGTTATCAGTAGCAAAATGAGCTTTGAGTGTAAGTTTTCAACAGTATTCCTTAAATATTTAAAATTTATGCTGTTTTTAGCTTATTGTATTTGCTAAGAATTTGCACGTAGAACTCAGTTCAGAAGCAGAAAGACTCATTCATGGCTACTACCTAGCAAGTCGCAGAGTCAGAACAGATTCTATTCATGGATCAAAACTATCAACATCTGCACTGAAAATCCTGTACGTTTTAATTTTCCTAATTAAATTGCTTAACTTTGTCATACCTCAAATTCTTCATCTGTAAAAATGGTACTAGTGCTTGTCTACTTGGGAGTTGAGGCTCTTTTTAATTATTAAATAAAAGACATGGAGATCTTTGGATACAAGATCCTTCAAGATTTCAGTCTAGAGCAGGGGGCCACATCTGAGTATGGAAATTGTACGACAGGCCATGAATGCTCACAAAATTGGGGGTTGGGATGTGGAAGGGATGAGGGCTCTGGGGTGGGGCCAGCAATGAGAAGTTCAGCGTGTGGGAGGGGGCTCTGAGGTAGGGTTGGGTAATGAGGAGTTGGGGGTGAAGGAGAGTGCTCTGGGCTGGGACCGAGGGGCTTAGAGGGCAGAAGGGGAATCAGGGCTAGGGCAGGGGTGCAGGCTCCAGGTGGCACTTACCTCAAGCACATCACAGAAGCAGTGACGTATCCCCCTTCCGGCTCCTACGTAGAGGCACGACCAGGCAGCTCCGCACACTGCCCCATCTGCAAGTGCCGCACCTGAAGCTCCCCTTGGCCAGGAACCCCAGCCAAGGGGAGCTGCACAGGTGATGCTTGGGGCAGGGGCAGGGGCAGCATGCAGCACCCCCTGGCTGCCCCTAAGTGTAGGAGCCAGAAGTGGGACATATCACTGCTTCCAGGAGACACACGTAACCAAGTAAACCCCAGACCCTGCTCCCTGGCAAGAGCTCAAGGGCCAGTTGTAGGCCCCAGGCCGTAGTTTGCCCGCTGTCTAGGTACAGTAGTTTACATAGTATTTATATTTGTAAGATGTTAGAGTTCCTGAATTGATCTTGGAATATCTCCAGAAATCTGTATTTGAATAAACTTATTTGCTCGTTTGCCAGGCATGAAAAATAATGGCTATTTAAAAGCCAAACCTCACCATTAAAGTAACTAGCACTGAAACAAATCTACAAAAATGAAGAAAGTGAGTTGATTGCTGCAGTATCCTTAATTCCTTAGTGCTTGAGCAATGCAATAATTATGGTCCCCTATTAACTTCATACAACATGAGGGAGTTGTATAACATGCATTCTCACACTATTGTGAGACAAGTGATACACAAAATAGTTGTGTACATATTTGGCTGTGACGGAAGGAACAGTATGTAACTTTGCTCACTTGAAATCATTTGAGTACCCCCCTACTGTATTTAAATGTAAAACTCGGGTAGGGTTCAGAAAATAAACTACATTGAAATAATGATTGCCACTATAGTTAGCTTTCTATGTAGTAAGTGCAGTGCACACCTATGTATTTTGTGTAATATATTTTTCTAAGACACTGGCATTTTTGTCTTCTAGGGTTTCATTGTCTAAAGCACACACTAAGCTAAGTTTAAGGAAGAAAGTACTTGAGGAAGATGTGTTGATTGCTGTCTTGTTATTTGAATCATCTCTCACTTTAAAACATGGTAAAAATAATTATGTTTTACCAGACTGGACATTTGTTAGTTGAGTATTAGATCTAAATGTGTAGATACTTTAATGTTAGAAGTGACCAAATATAAACACAATTAAACTAGACCAAAAATGCAATCAAGTTTGAATTAAGGCATCTCAAATTTGGATATAAATACCCATTTTCTTATCATGGAAATGGTGCTTTAACTATGAGTAAAGTATGGAAAGCTGACTTGATAGGGACAGAATGGTAAAGAACAAAACAACGCTCTGAGAAGCAAGAACTATTTTGGCTGTACCTGATTTCTCAGACAACATTTACAACTTTCCTCATACTCGAGTGGATCAACCAAAGACACTCTAGATACTATTAATATGAGGCATCAGGAGCTTAATATTGATTCATTCAAATTTACGGAATAGTATTACATTTCAAAGGCAATAAGCACCAACCATTTTAGACAAATCAATTTTTCTTCTCTATATCTGTAAGTAAGTTATAACAGAAGAGGGTGATAGTCCCAAGATTTCTTTTACAAACAAGATTGATTTAAGGTTAGGAAAAATTCCTTCTCACTTGAGAATTTCTTGTCATGAGTCCTGATCCTGCAATGAGCTCCTTGCAGATCCCTCTGGCACTAGAGCTCATTAAAGGATCTGAGTGTCAGAACTTAATGGAATCTTTTCCTGCCTCTTGGAATTTTAAAACAGATTGCTATTGAGCTGAACCAAATTCAAACCAGATGTGTAAATCTCATATCTGATACCAAATCCCCAGGAGTATTTTTTTTTTTTTAAATAGAAAATTTGAGAACGAGGTAGAAATATTTTATAAGATGTGGTTAGTGTTCTTTTCATAAGTCATCCCTTCAAATGTCACTAAGATGAAGCAGAACAGTTAGCTAAGAGGATTTTCCAAGAGTGTATAGAATCTATTAACATAACATTTTCAATTCAATTCTTCTTTGTGTAGGTGCCTCTGTATTTTGTGTGATTCCAAATGCAGTGTTTCCATTTGACCTCATTGATGAAAACACTCTGCAGCAAAGAGATGTTTATCTGATGCAGTGCCATCAGCAACTGTTACAGTTTATTGCCACATACAGCCCTGGAACACATGTTACCACTAGTGAAGAATAGAGAACCTATTCTGAAAGCAGAGCTTATTCCTATTTCATCATAAAGTTTTGATTTTTTTTTTGGTAAACGTAAAATTTAAATATTTAAAGTTTTAGAGTATTGCTACTGCAAAATGTATATGAAAGTTAATGTTTTATGAAATTGCTATTCCTATGGATAAAAGTTTGTAGCCAACTCAAAATTAAACGATATTGCACCTTAAGTTTCTCAGACTTAGCATATTACTTGGACTGGTGGCTTCTCAAAGCTGTGACCTCTAAAAATAAGGTGACCCAGAGAAGAAAAGCAAAGCACCATACTCATGCTGCTAGGTAGGTAAAAATGCTCACACCCCCACAACTATTAAAATGTACCAAGTGAATGGTAGTGAGAAACTTACATTGGGAATAAGAGGAAGACAGAAGTTTAAATAAAAATGGTTTTAAAAAATTAATCATTGCTGTCAAATGGTTTGTAAACTAAAAGGTAGTTTGTCAAACAATTTATTCAGAGTCTAGTGATTAAACTTTACCAACTTTGTCTGCATTCTGTGGGTTTTTGCACTGCTGCAATTCAACTACATACGTCAGAAGTACTTCATAAAAACTGTACATGTGTATGTTTAAAAACACTTAGTATGTACAACTATATTTTTATTCAGACACAATTAGAGGTATGATAGCTATTTTATTATTTGTATGCCAGTAGTACCTATAGACCTTAGAGTGAAGTTCTGCATTGAAGAGCTCATACTCTAGTCTAAACAGACAGAGCCAGCTCCAGTTTTTTTGCCATCCCAAGTGGCAGGGGTGAGGGGAATGATATGATTGAAGGACCCACTGCTGAAGTCTGAAGAGGAGCGATTGAGCTGCTGCCGAAGGACCTGTCACCGAACTGCCGCCACTGAGCCGGACAACTGCCCCAACTATGGACGGACTGTTGCAGCACCTGCTTCCTTCGCTGGTGCCGGCCCTGTAAACAGAAGAGACACAGGATGATAAGAGGGGAAACAGAGGTGTGAAGTAACTTGCCTACTGTCATACAGGTCAAGAATAGAACCCAGGTCTCCAGACTCCCTGTCCAGTGCCCTTAGTCACTAGACAGTGCTGCCTCTTATAATCAGAATGACAAATTATTAGTCTACTAGTGAAAAGTCATCAAGCCGAAAACTGAAACTCACTTCCACATTTGACCACAAGAAGTTAAATAAATTTATGCTTTTTCAGGTCAGGCTATACCTATATGTACTGTACATGCCTATACTCCCACAGATTATTTGGTGCAGAACGACAGAACACACTCATCTTTTCCCCTGGTTCACAGGGCTGCCTCCCACAACATGCCTGAGAAGTAGATGTGGTGAAGGGAATCAGTTTCAAACTCAGAAGGAATGAGAACTGAATTGTATAGATAGAATGAAACAAATTATGCACTGGAAGAGAAGTGAAATGTAGGTATGAGGATATTGTGTGAAACAGACTTTTTGCAGAAATGGTTACAGCAAGCAGCTGAGATGGGCTTCAGCAACGAAAATCAGAGTGGCCAGAAACATTGCAAGATTGAAGAAAATGATATAAAGATGGACAAAATGACGTTGAGGAAACTGGAAACAGATGTAATGTTGAGGAACTAGCTCAGATTAGTGAGCTTTTGCTTTGATATAAAAAAGGGTTATTCATACAGAAGTGTGGAGCTGTTGCCAGCATGTTAATGCAAGGCTTTTTGTTTGTTTTTTTACCAAGTCTAAGTTGGGTCTTTTGGAGATTGCATAGCAGGCTATCCTCACTATGAAGGGAGGTAGCTATAACCAAGTAAACATTGCGCCTTTGGAGAGAAATTGTCCTGTGATTGGAAGATTTTCTTGGTAATCGATTAGTAATAGTACCTTGCATTTGCTTTTGAATTTTCCCTTTGCCTTTATAACAAGGCAAAGTCAGCACCACACAATTTGTTAGTTTCAGGATCATTTGTTGCAGACGTGGCTGCACTACAACACCACCATCATCTCTTGCATGCTTGTTGTCAGGCAAAGCAAAGGACAAGATCTGAATGGGGGTGAACACAATTACCCTCTTCACCCCTAGTGGTCCTCCAGTCAACTCAGGCTGGGATTAGGAAAGCTGATCTTGCTACTGCCCACATTATGCCTGGCCTCTGGATTAAAAAAAAAGAAAGAAAGAACGAACTACAAGCACTAGAGCTGTCAATCTAGCATCTTTTATGAGCAAAACACTTACCTTTAAAAGACTGACTTACTACATTTGGGACAGTAGGTTAAAAGTAACTGCTTTTAAAATCAGAAATGGACTGTTACCATGTATTTTAGAGTTAAGTTGAAGGCTAATATTAAGAATTCTCTCTTTTTTTTTTTTTTTTGAAAAAGTACTCAGCAATGTTGTTTAACTACAATAAAGAACCTGCTCTAGAGAAGGTTCTGATCAGTTTTCATTATATCAATTCAGACTGACAATCACTTTCAGATCCAGTTAAAATATGAAAATATCAAAAAACAAAACATATGACAGAAAAATTAGCTCCTGAAACATTCAAAATACCTTGAAAACTGTATGACTTCTTGGTAGCTGCAAATTAACTGCACATTAGACAACATATATTTAAACACCACGGTTGAATAAGTTCTTGTTCTGAAAAGAAAAGGCATAAGAAATATACTTAAATTGGATTCACAGTGTACGTAATCTCGCTAACTCAAAATTAAGATGGCACATCAGACTCAGATTTTCTCTCCAGAAAGAATCAGCTGGGTAAACGGCAAAAGATAATCATCATTAGGCCATCAAAGCAACAGTCTGTCACCCAAAACTAAAATTAAGCTTATCAGTCGTTACATGGATAATTATACGTATGAGGAAGAGGCTACCACAATACAATTTAAGAGGTTCAGTTCCACAAAATTAGATCCTTGGGGGGGGGGGGGGGGGAGGTTTAAAATAAGAACAAAGAAATATTAACATGATCACATGTAACCCAAACATTTGGAACTCAAGATGCTCTGGCTAACTTTGAAATCAACTATATTTTCCTTTTATATTCACATGAAAGTTTCTGAAATTAGTTTTAAGTTGGGCTGATTTATCTGAAAGATTGTTAAGCTTTTGAAAATGTTGAGTCCTCACCCTGAATGGTCAGAGGGCTATTGCCTCACAACTTTTAAAGGACTGCTCTCCATGACTCATTTGTTGTGTTGGTTCACATATTTTAAACTAGACTTTTACCTACCTTAGCTGTGCTAGGTTTCATTCTTTTCAGCACAGAGATATATACAAAGGCATCACAAAAACAAATACCCCCCTCCAACTTACCTTAAGAGAAGAAGTGAAACAACATCTTACTGGCTGCAAAGAGTAGGACAAAAGTCAAGAACATGGCATTTCTGAATGTATCCGAGCTCAGCAAGTCACACAACGAAGGTATTTCTCACTGAAAAAAATTGCAGAAATAAAAATTTATAAAAACTGATCATGCTGACAAACTAAGTTATCAAGTTTATCCAAACCTTTACTGGCATCTCAGATTTGAACATGTACATCAACACATTCAGATGGGTAAACGGCAAAAGGAAATCATCATCATCATGCCAGTAACATCACGTTGTCTAAGGTGCTGATTTAATGAAAGGTAGTTAATTTCAATATGAGAACGTGTCTTCCTGTAGTATGTGTGGCATAATCTGGACAAGAACTATATTTCTGCAGTATGTCATTTTGCCCCTATGTAATGCATATATTTTAAAGGACTTGAATTTCAATTATTTTCTGCAAGATAAAAGCACAAAACTAGTTCAATTTTTTGCCCCCATTCCAGTTTCCAACTTATCTTTTAGATTGCTGTAACAGAAATAAAAAAGATCACTACAATGACAGAGGCTGGATAAAAATAGGAACAGCTACTCAGCTGCTGGCCTAATGAAGCCCCTGACCACCAAGCCAGATCCTCAGCTAGTGTAACCCAACATAGTGTCAGGGTCATCATGGAAAAGCATCATGGATCAATTCTGTGCAGATTTTCATCAGATGAAGATTTGACTCTGATTTCTGGTACTGATATCAAAGAAAAGCAACAGGCTCATTTTTACTAACTACTTTACCAGTTGATAGGACATTTTGCTGGCTTTACACAAAGTACATGGGACTTGTAAAAACGTTTGAAATAAACCTCACAACTGACTCAATTCTCACTATTCTAAAGAAAATTTTCTTATCAGAAACATTAATGAATTTGATCCACAGGCACTTTTTGATTTATTCTGTGTTTGGCTGGCATTTTCAGATACATTATCAAAACAAAGAGAAATCATTATGCCAACAAAGCAACTTTCCATCTATGATGAGCATTTAATGCTATGAGACTAAAACAAAGTATTTGATCACAAAGAAAATATTAATATAGTGACATCTCTTTACAAGTATAAAATATGCTTCCCAGTACTATAATGGTACATCCACACTACCCGCCAGATAGCAATCTATCAGGGATCAATTTATCGCGTCTTGTCTAGACACGATGAATTGATCCCTGAATGCGCTCCCCATCGACTCCGGAATTCCACCAAGGCGAGAGGCGGAAGCCATCCATCCTGCGCTGTAAGCACAGGAGGTAAGTCGATCTAAGATATGCAACTTCAGCTATGAGAATAGCATAGCTGAAGTCAACGTATCTTAGATCGATTCTCCCCCACCACCACCCCAGTGTAGACCAGGCCTAAGTTAAACCCAGCCTTCGAACAGGGGTTTAATTTTGCATCCACAAAATCAATCATGCTTTTTTCCAGCAATTCATTCTAAGTGCAAAAGCAAGTCAGTCTGAAGATCAGGCCCCATGTTATTACATAAATCTCTTTACTAGAATTAAAGGTTGAGACTGCTTGGTAGCTTCAGAACCATTTAAGAAATGAGTTACCTTCACATTTTTAGTCACAAGCATGGAAATTATACTTCTTCGAGTGATTGCTCATATCCATTCCAGGTAGGTGTGTGCGCGCCGCGTGCACAGCCGTCGGAGAAACTTTTACCCTAGCAACACTCGGTGGGTCGGCTGGGCGCCCCCTGGAGTGGCGCCACCACGGCGCTGCATAAATACCAGTCCGACCCGGCCACCCCTTCAGTTCCTTCTTACGCCTGTGTCGGTCGTTGAACAGTGGAGTGCAGTTTACTGACCTCCGCATTTTCCTAGCTAATCGCTCGTTTTCGTTCTTTGTTACTTAATCGTTCTGTTTTTGCATAGTTATTAGTTAGTGACAGTTTAAATTATAGTTGTTAGTGTTATTTGTTGTAATAGTTTTCGCGGGGTCTGGGGCTCTTCCCCTACCCCGCGCCGGTACCGTAGCCATGCCTGGCTCGCCGGCTTTAAGCCAGTGTTCGGCCTGCAATAGCCAATGCCGACAGGGGACCCACGACTCTTGTCTTAAGTGCCTCGGGGAATCGCACTTATTCTTCTAAGTGCCCCATTGCAAGCATTTAGCCGCACGAAGAGGAGCGGACGCTAGACTCAGGCAGCTCCTTATGGAAGCGCATTAGCACCCTCGCCGGCACGGTACAAGCCAGCAAGTGAGAGACGCCGCCCTCGGCACCGAGCACGGTCAGCACGCGAAGCTCCTCGGCACCGGCTGCAGCCGACGCCGAAGGTAACCCACGCCGCTCCCTTCTCTCCGAGGTCGAAGTCGGCTTAGCCTCGATGGCTCCTCTACCCGCACCACAGGCAGAGACTGCAACCAAGGCAGACTGCACGGCACGCGCCCCGGTTGCGGGCACCGCCTAAACCGGCCCGTTGACTCCCGCCCCATGAGGCCATCAGTTCGCGCCTGGAGCTCAGCACCGGCCGTGGTCGAGCTAACTTGCCTTCGACGCCGGAGACTTTTTCAGCGGCAAGAGACCTCATTGTCCCTGACGGACCCGCCACCGCTGTGCCCTCGGGCATAGCCGGTCCCTGTGACTCTCTCCAGAGGGCAAGCCGCTCCTTACCCACGGCCGCCCTCTGTCACCGTCTCCGGACGGCGCACTCGAGGTCCCCGTCCCGTCGCCGCTCCACCCACTCGGCGTCGCTCCGCTCCCGCCACGCTCGCCGTCGCGCAGCGCTCGCCCCACGCCCGGTCCGTCTCTCGCTCCCTGTCCTGCTATTCACAGCACGGTCCGCTCCCGGCAGCATTCCGGACCATCTTCACGGCGCCCATCTCGCCATAAGGGCTCTAGGTCCCGGTCGCCTCCGGCACAGCCTGGTCGCCGAGTCCCGGTCGGCTCGCTCCCCACTGTCGGAGTAGCCGGCAAGAAGGAACTGAAGGGTGGCCGGGTCGGCTGGGGTATTTATGCGGCGCCGTGGTGGCGCCACTCCAGAGGGCGCCCAGCCAACCCACCGAGTGTTGCTAGGGTAAAAGTTTCTCTGACGGCTGTGCACGCGGCACGCACACACCTACCTGGAATGGATATGAGCAACACATCTCGAAGAACAACAGTTACAAAGGTGAGTAACCCTGTTTTACTTGTCACTGTGTGGAATCTACCAGTTTAGGATGGGGATGAATGGTCAGGTGAAGTGTAGCTATCTTTGCTCTCTGGTTTCTAAAGAGAACAGCTTGTATCTGAGTATTCTGGGATTTATTCTGTTTGTTCAGGAGAATCAGAGTGAACTCTGCTATCTGAATTAATGTATTACTCATCTATGCAATAAGCTTCTCAATAAATCCTCTAGTACCTTAATACTGAGATGGAAAAAATAAGCATTTAAATTACCTCAGCAGTTCAGGTGAGAGCTGTCAGGCTTCAGGTAAGCAGCATTTGAAAGCCCATCTCAGGATACAGGGATTTCTGGACTGAGCAACAAAATCTCTGAGGCCAATGCTTATCTGTAGTGTTCAGGGGAAAAAATAAATTAGAAATCCACATGGACCACTGGATTCTACAAACTACTAGTTATTTGATTTACTTAACAGATGTGCTGGCATCTCAGATTCAGAAATATACATCAACGAAATACATTCAGTTGGGTAAACGGCAAAAAGGAAATCATCATTATGCCAGTGAAAACTCTTCCTATCTTTGATATAATTACTACTACACGGAAGAAGGCTAACTTCAAGCTATGAAAACACATGCACCTGGGCACTTTGCCCAGCATTTCAGTCACTCAGGACAGTTTGCCAACATGTAGGTGCATATTTTAAAGTAATTTGCATTTGTTAATACAGAACACTCAGTGACATGAACAACAGAACTAACAAGTAAGAGTTTTCCCTCACTGCCATCTTGCTTCTTTTGCCCCCTCTAAAATCAAAAAGTTCAAAGACACAGTGACTTGGGTCTGGATTTAACAGAAAACACCTTCCTAGTTGCTAGCTTGCAGAAGCTCTCCAAGCACTGTGTATTTACAATAAGAAAAAATGCCAACAATATACTCACAGCCTTATTTATTTAACAGTTCACATGACAGCTTGCTGGTTACAAAGGAATACCATAGCAGACTCAACAGGAAACTTGTAATACCCATTAGAAACAAATTGTAACTGCTGACTCTATCCTCATTACCTAAAAGAAAAAAGTTCCAGACATTTTGAACAGTTGACAGAAACAGAATTCTCATCATTCACTTGGAAAATGGGCCAAAGGGATTATTACATCAATGAAGCAACACTGATCCCAGTGACAATTTAATATTAAATCATTTTCATGAAGTGAGTTCTGAGATAAGTTCAGTAAAATGTCACAATTTTTTAAGACACAAGAAGTGGTTAAACAGAAGGCATTAATATTTTGCCCATTAAAAGAATGTGTTGTGGGTAAGTCTACGTATTTAAGCATGTTCCACTATGCAGAGTTATTGATTTTACAAGAGTATGATATTCCTAATGAGTAGCCATTGCTTTTTTTGTCCAGTTGAGTTTGACAAGTATGAAAGATGAACTAAGGTTAAAGGTTATATTTACCTCACTTTGGGAGCACAGGTCTCCATGCAAGCACGATGGCACATTCCCTGAAGGTTCAATTCAAGGTCAGAACTCTTACCAAGATTATGCTGCCTCTGAGACTACCAAACCAAGATCCCACTACAATGGAGTCCCCAGACAACTACTGCTCTTAAGTATGTCACTATACTATGGAAAGCGCATGGTCAGGACCACCAGACAACTCTCTAATCAAACTCCCCAGTGACAAAGGGGCAATTTATCATTAGAATTTGGACACCCAGCTGCTGATGAAAATGATTTATGAAGACATATCAACAGCAGTGAGGTTATTTAGCTGTCCAATTTATCATTATCTGGAAGACTTGAAAGACTAAAAATAACTCAAAATAATCAATAAAGATGACTTGCCAATAGTAAATGTCTTCTATTGCCTAATGAAATCCAGCTCAATTTCACAGAACGTATGCAAACTGTAGTAAAATAAACTAGGTGACTTAAAGCAAGTCTCAAATAAGAAATTAGCTATTTAATTTGCAAACAAAGCAGTTTGTTGAAAATAAAGTGTTAGTGCAACTATAATCACATTTGATTAGTCTCAGAAATGGTGGGAGATGTAGTTATGAGGAGGACATAATAGGAAATGACCTCTGTTCATTTTCACTAGAAACTCTATCCTTTCAAATCAGAGTGTATATAAAACATGTTAGCAGGTCATCTGCCCATTTTTTATTTTTAAAGTGCAAATTACTTTTACTCCATTTTTAAAATTGTGTAAAGATTAGAATTTAAGTTTAGTTAAAATTACATACTTCCTGGCTTCTCTGCCAGAGATATTGTACAAGGTCCCAAAACTCTGAAAGAACTAGCTGATTTCTAAAGTCTCATTTTCATTGTAATTGTCAATACTTGAGTAATTAGACATTCAAAGAGAAACCAAGAAACCTGCAGCTCATCTCTCAGGACTTTAACACTGTATTTTAAAAAGTACTTTTCCAATTTATAGAACAATCACATCAACTTTCTTCTTGTTTAGAACCCCACAAGTAGCAGAATTTCTGAAATTGTATTTGCATACCATAAAATGAACACTGAAGTTGGTTATCTGTATAACATTTGTTAGAACTGAGGGTTCCTTTCTCTCTCAGTGCTAGCAACCTCCCCAGCAAACAAGGCTATATGGGGTGTATGCCCCCAGGTCTTATTCAGACTTGTACTGCTGTCAACTTTTTGTGCCTAGCATAATGGGATCCAACCTCACTGTGGTCTTTAGGTGCTACTGCAATTTAAATATTTATTAATAATAAACTTAATGTGATGAGGGAGTAGGGCGGGGGTAGGCAACCTATGGCACGTGTGCCAAAAGCGGCATGTGAGCTGATTTTCAGTGGCACTCACACTGCCCAGGTCCTGTCCACCGGTCTGGGGGGCTCTGGATTTTAATTTAATTTTAAATGAAGCTTCTTAAACATTTTAAAAACCTTACTTACTTTACATACAACAATAGTTTAGTTATATATTATAGACTTCTAGAAAGATCTTCTGAAAACATTAGAATGTATTACTGGCATGCAAAACCTTAGAGTGAATAAATGAAGACTCAGCATACCACTTCTGAAAGGTTGCCGACCCCTAGAGAAGGGTATCTTCTATAATCATTTTGTTTAAGAATTTGAAGATCTTCTCACTCAATATTTGTTCTATCATTACAGAAAAGTATACTGGGTGCTTATGTGAAATATTGATGGCAGTTTACTAGTTAATTTCAAAGACAATTTCCAACAAATTAGGTTGAAATTAATTCTTTTCCCTACGGCTTGTAGATATTTTTGCTATACAATTTATCCTTAAAGCAATAGTACTGTACACTATTTAATCTCCTTTGTAGTCAGGGGATTTAACAAGTTGGTTTTGATTTTTTGCCCAAATCAGATTTCTAATTCAAAGTAATAGAACAAAGGATTGTTCTTGAAATACTCTAATTGCTTGGTACTCCTGATCTCAGACAACAGATGTTTGCAAACATTTAACTTTGTTTCCTATTCTACTTTTCCCTATTCATATTTTAAATACTAAGTGGTAGCATTACAAAAATGATGTGGGTCACTAAAAAATACTGCACAGCTACACCAAAACTGGTTTGCTAAACAGTAATCTATCCCACCCAAATTAAACTTGCTTAGCTGATACTATAACCATCAGGGCCTGGAGTTTGTGATTTTTATTTTAACTTCAAAATAACCCCTGAGGGGGAAAACCCCTCATTTTAAGTGATCAAAAGATTGTTTGGCATACAACAAACACACTCAAAACAACCATCCAAATTAATACATTGAGATACAAACCTCATCAACATACAACTTGCACCAGTTAACTAAAATATGTCCACACTAGAAATGCTGCAGCAGCATTGCTGTAGTGTAGACATGTACTACAGTTTTAGAAGGGGTTTGTCTGTCACTGTAGTAAATCCACCGCTCAAGGGACGCTAGCTCAATGGAAGAATTCATCTATCAACCTAGTGGTGTTTAGAACGGGGCTTAGGTCAGCTTAATCACATCGCACAGGGTATGAAATTTTTCACAGCCCCCTGAGCAATATAGTTAAATCAACCTAACTCTGTAGTGTTGACCAGCTCTGGCACATTATAGTGATATAACTGGAAATGTCTTTTCCATAGAAAGTCTCATGAAACTTCTTGCTGCCAGCAAACGGGTATGAAAGAAAACCATCAAACAGTGTGAGACTTGCAATGGAATTGCCAGAATGACAATTAACAATGAGTCCAGCCAGTTAAGTTTTTGTTTGGAATCCAGTAGGAGGCTCTCAGAGCTAACAGTGCTTTCCATGTCCAAGACCTTAGAGGCATATCCAGGGTACCTATACTTCACCCTGGGCTGGAAACTACTCCCTGGGCTCTGCAACACTCAGGTTCTAGGGAGATGTTCTCAGTGGCCTCACACTACATTAGGAGCCTGCCAGAGACATGCAGGTGCTGGCAAGTTGGCCACAAGGCCATTGCTGTGACACACACCAACTGCCTCACTGAGGCACTCGAGCCAACTCTTCCATCCAACCACCTTAATGGGTTCTTACACAGCAAGCACAGACAGATTCCCCCAATCCCTCCTCCCATACTAGAGTGACCAGATGTCCCGATTTCACATGGACACTCCCAATTTTGGGGGCTTTTTCTTATATAGGCTCCTATTACCCCCCATCCCCATTTTTCACATTTGCTGTCTGGTCAGACTATCTCACACACCCCCATCCCCCC
>NC_133770.1:239301379-239304782 GCF_003597395.2 Chelonoidis abingdonii
CCCTGCTTTCATTCCTGCCCCCTCCACACATCCCCCCCACAGACCACCCATTCCTTTCACCCCCTACCTCCCCTTAATCCCTCCCCTCCACAGACCACCCATCCCTGCTTTCACCGCCCAGCCTTCCCTTATCCCCTCCTCCCCACACACAGACCGCCCGTCCCTGCTTTCACCGCCCAGCCTTCCCTTATCCCCTCCTCCCCACACACAGACCACCCATCCCTGCTTTCACCGCCCAGCCTTCCCTTATCCCCTCCTCCCCACACACAGACCACCCATCCCTGCTTTCACCGCCCAGTCTTCCCTTATCCCCTCCTCCCCACACACAGACCGCCCGTCCCTGCTTTCACTCCCTGCCTCCCCTTAACCCCTCCTTCCAACATATCCACCCCTACACGCACACCCACCAGAGAACTCCCTCCCCCACGCACACACCTCTCCCCTCCCCTCCAATCCGCCCCGCACAGACCTCTGGTCCATCCCTGCTTCCCTAGTCCCGCACCTCGTGGGCCGCTGACCGCTCCCCAGCTCCCTCACGCGCACCCACAAAAGGAACGGAAGGAGGAACTGAATTCCTCCCACTTAAAACGAGCCCAGATAGGACCACGTGACAAACGCCGATTCCGTTCGCCTCACGTGATCGGAAGTATGACAGAGCGCCAAGCTCGCCCAGGCTCTGTGTTGCTCCGCAGTATCCTGAACCGGTCCCACTAAAGTAATGGGAACTGGAAGTCAGAGATGCGCCCGCGCGATGCCGAGCTCCGCCCCTCCCCTGCCTGCAGATTTTTGCGCATGCGCAGTCGCCACGATTCTCTACCACTCACACACACGCATTGACTAGGCATAGGCAAGGCAGGCCAGGTGGGCGGGGTCAGCCTGTGACCGTTAAACGTACGGCGGGACCTGAATGCCCGCTTGGTTCCCTGAAGCTTGCGGCCTGGCTCCCGCTCCGCGGGGGGAGTTGGGGAGCTCTGTGTTGTCATTATGCCTTGGGCCGGCTGTGCGGGCGCCTCGCCGAGCAGCGCAGGCCGCGAGAGTCCCTCCAAGGAGCGGCTCGGACAGGCGGCCCCAAGCCAGCTGCCAGCGCGGGGAACGGGCCTTCCGGCGCCCCAGGCCGGCGTGGACGTGTGAACGGAACCCTGTCCCTCGTGTGTTTGAAACGGAGCCACCAGGAGCGAGCGCACAGAGGCTGCCTAGGCTGCGGGGAGGACCAGGCCCCGTGGGGAAGCTGTAGTCAAGTCACGTGCAAATACAGTGAGCTGGGGATTAAAAATTCACCCGGACACCTGTACTGCAGCCACTGCCTCATCCTGCAGATTACTGGGGCGGTTGCGGTTGTAGGCCTCTGTGTTATCCCAGTGCCTTGTGTCATGCCTTCGGCTGAATTACTGAAGGAATCACTCCTTTGCAAAGGTGTACTACTAATTCTCTCTTCATGTTAGCTCTGTTTATCCACAATCTAGAGAAGAAACTGTAGTAAGATGAAGCACTGAAACATAAACTTTTGTAAAAGCAGCAAAGACTCCTGTGGTACCTTGTAGACTAATAGATGTTTTGGAGCATGAGCTTTCGTGGGTGAATACCCACTTCATCAGATATTAGTCTACAAGGTGCCACAGGATTCGTTGCTGCTTTTACAGATCCAGACTAACACGGCTACCCTTCTGATAATAAACTTTTGCGTTAGTGGCCCAGCCTGAACCAAAGTACTTCCAGGCATTGCTAAGTAGAAGCTGGGCTGTGAGCCAGAGGCAGGCCCCCTTCACAGAAGTTGGTGAGAAGAGGGTTGTTAGAAGCAGGTGCATCCAGGTATAAGTGCTAAAAAGAGGAACTTGTGCCAAGATGACATCAGGACACTCCACAGACATAACAAGAAACAGGCAGGGGCATCTAAAAGACAGGGTCAAAAAGACAGCATGATGGATAGATCATCTGTTTGAAACAACATGATCAAAGAGGAGACAACACCCTAATGAGCCAAGGGGCTGTACTTCCCTACGTTAGTAGGGATGAGTAATTTGTCCTGTAAGTGTATAAAAGTAGGTCCTAGAGTGTGCATCTTTGTCCAGCCTAGGGGGCAGTGGAGTGTGCCGCCACTGACTGAGCTGTGTCCATTGCCAGGGGGCACATATTTGTAGTATGCAGGGGTGAAAGTAACTTACAGGACTTAAGGGTACTGCTGGAGTCCTGAGGGGGGGTGTGGCCTCATCAAGCAGAGGTGTGGCTTCTCAAGATTGAAAGGCCCCGGGGAACCAGCTGTGGCTGGGAGATCCAGGGCCTTTAAATCCACCAGGGGCTCCTAGCTGCAGAGGTGGCTGGGAGCCCCCTGGGGCTCCGGGGCAAATTAAAGGGCCCAGGGGGAACCCGAAGCGCAGGGATTTAAAGGGCCCACAGCTCCTGCCGCTGAGGGAAGCCTGGAGCCCTTTAAATCCTGGTCCCAGCCTGGCCACCAGAGCCATGGCTGGGATTCAAAGGGGTCTGGGCTGCCTGCAATGGCAGGAGCTCTGAGCCCTTTAAATCTCAGCTGCGGCCAGGATTTAAAGGGCTCTGGGCTGCCCACAGTGGCCGGGAGCTCTGAGCCCTTTAAATCTCAGCCACGGCCGGAATTTAAAGGGCTCAGGTTTGGCCGCAGGCGCGGGAGCTCTGAGCCCTTTAAATCTTAGCCGCGGCTGGGATTTAAAGGGCTCAGGGCTGCCTGCAGCCCTTTCAGTCCCCACCGTGGAAGTCAGTGCAGTCCAGCATGGCGTACTGGCTCTTGCTGGTATGCCGGACCGGCTTACTTTCACCTCTGACTGTATGTATGTGTATGTGTATGAATGTGTCACAAACAATGCAGCTGCAGCCTGCCATCAACCAGCAGCTACCCCAGCAATCAGCCCCAGTGGGCTGCTGCCTGCAGAGAGCCAGCAGGTGCTGCTGGGCTGGGTCTGCCAAGGAGTAAGTAACCAAGGCAAAAACCACAGCCAGCAAGCCAGCCAGGGAGCCGGAGGAGGACGGGAAAGTCAGGGGTGAACGAAGGACAACTGAAATAACCTTCATGAAATATACAAGATATTTAGAGAAAGTTTTATCAATTTCAGCCTCTGCACTCTGCAGGCGGGACAAAACACAAAGAGATCTGAGATTGCACCCGATGTCCTAAGGACATTTCAGGTGTTTAAATCAATATATAAAGAGAGTGGATTGGAATGAAAACTACTATTCCTTTCAAAGGATGCACTATAATTTCCCTGAATATTCAGTTTTTCCCTCCAATCCCTTTGTGGTTTTGTCTATGGAGGCTATTTGCTTTCCCTGTGAATCTTTAGTTGCTTTAGCAAAATTGCTTTGCCCAAAATAAACCCTAATCATCATGACACATCTTTCCACCATGTTCTCCATGTTTTTTGTGTTGGTTTTTTTT
>NC_133770.1:239307206-239322729 GCF_003597395.2 Chelonoidis abingdonii
AACATTTCTCTTAAGCCCAATGTTAAGAACTTTGGCTGTGACAGTGCCATCTATTTTTTTTTCATGATTTTGTTCACAAACTGTCATTAGATTAGGCCAGTTCTTGATATAGTGCTCAAAGCAGTCCACTACTGTGTTCCATCACACATCTTGTGGGAGAGTTAGCTTGGTTCCTCCCACTTTTTTCAGAGCAGCTGCTGCAAAGTGGTTGTTACGGAAGTATTTTGCAATTTCAACAACATTGCCCTTTATTTCTGGAACACTGAAGTCTTTGGCTAGGAGGTGCATCACATGAGCACTGCAACCGTATATTATTAGCTTGGGGCTTTCTTCTAAATAATTTCTTGTAATCTTGGATACATGTGCAGCATTGTCTGTGACCAAGCTGCGTTCTAGACAGTTGAACTTTTTTTCACAGTTTGTAATAGCTTTTACTGCTACGACTTGTAAGTATTCTGCTGTGTGTGCATTTCCTGATGTATCAATTGTTTCTGTAAGCAAGACATTCCCTTCTTCTGTTGTCACAGGAGCACATACAACAGGATCATTGTGGACATTGCTCCACCCATCAAGACTCAGGTTAACAATTTCACTCTTTAGACCTTTTGCACACTACTCAATTTCTCTTTCATATCCTTTATCCAGCAATTTGCCTGCGACATCTGCTCTGTTGGGTGGACTCTATCCTGGTTTTAATGACTGAACCATGTTAATGAAGTGTGGGTTCTCAATTATATGGAAAGGAAAGTTTGTTGCATAAACAAACCAGGCAAGTTTTTCATAAATTACCTCTTTTTGTAATCTGCTGGTTCTTATCACAAATTTACCTATGATTGTTTCTGGGTGATGGAGATTTTTTTTTCATTTTGCTACAGGTGATATACTGTGGCTATATGACATACATGATGTGACTGAAACACTGTCATTAGCAGATAACTCTGAAACAATAGAAAATGATGGTGATCTTGAAGGTGGATGGTCTTCAGAATCCTGTGTGTTGAGGATGGATTCTTCTAAACAAAATATGTCAATGCAGTTATTTAATTATTATTACCATACTGCTCATTTAGTATTAGTCATTGCATTCACTGACACTCAGTACTACTTTAAAGGTGAAATTGTAAAAGGAGGATCTGCCTATTTCAGCTATTTATTTTTTATCACAACTGCATCTAAAATGATAGTTCCATTGAGTATCAACTCTATTTTTTGCTCAAACGTGAAGATTCAAGAACAGTCCAAAAGAAAGAGAGGCAGTCCTTAAGAAAGAAGTATGAAATATAAAAGTTTACAAACCTGAGAATCCTACATGTTCAGACATGTTCCTTTCATCATCATCAATGCAGCTTCCTCCTGAGAAGGAACACTTCTCATGATGTTGCTTCATTCGGGCAACTAGATCTTGCATTTCTTTGTGGCACTGTTTGCATTTTGCACACATACCTGTCTTACCCACAGCAGATAGAGGAACTTTATTAAAATATTCCCAAACTGGGTCTTTTTTAGGCCTGCTGCTATTATAAGCTTTCCCTTCTAGTGAGAGAATGGCATGGTAAATCTCAAATCAATGAAGGCTACACTCAGAAAGACCTCAAGACTTCTGTAATATGCTGCTCAAACAGTTTCACTTTTGTTTCTACTGCCTGTCCTTCCCTTCTCACATTTATTTCCAGACTTCTTCTCCTTGTCCAGATCTATTCTGCCCCCAACAATTTTTTTTTTAAACTTTGCACTTTTAGAGAGAGGTGAGGGATTGACTCTGTGTACACAACTTTGAAGAGGGACAATAGGGTTGAGGTCTGTTATTTCTTACCTCTATATATTATTTATTTAAAAACTTTTGCTATTATCTCTGGAGACACAAATCCACAGTTTGAGAACTGCAAAACTAAGCATCTCTGATGGTATCTTCTAGACTGAGCACTGAGTCCCATTGGGTAGATAGAAAGATTAACCTAATTAATCTATACAGAAGCCCCTGGAACCCCATAAGATCGGGTCCCTAATCCATGAACTATTGGAACTCATTTACAAAACTTTTCTTAAACAGTACATGAATATATTGTCTGATGCTATAGAATTAGACTCTATAATCCCTATTCCACAATGAAATATCTTTGAGCTATAGTATATCTTAATTAAAACTATCTTTAGATAGGTTTTGAGGAAAAAACTATTTCATAAAAAAAATCCGATTTAAATCAAAGAAATCTGATTTTTTTTAAATCATTGATTTTTATCCACCCTGCTTTCTAAATGATTCTTCAAGATGGCCTTAATCCTGTAGACCACAGCCAGTTAAGAAGTACATTTAATAGTCTAATAGTCACCAATTAGGTTTTTTTAAAAATAGTATTATAAAAATGACAGTTACCTGCAATGGGGTTTCTCAATATTTGTGCATTATGCACTTGGGCAATGCACATGATAACAGGTTTTAAAGTCCTCACATAAAACTGGCAATGCTTATGTTTTGAGTGAACAGTACACTGTAAATGGGGTTTCAATTAATTTGCTGAATCAGCATCATGTGACAGAAAAAGTGAATCTGTAATAATGATCTTCATGTTAGCAAGTTAAAGCAGAAATGCTGAACTTAGTTGTCATTTTTTACAAGGATTTTAGAAAGTCTCCCTCAACATCTCACATAAGGGAATACATTGCTCAGGGTTACATATACAATACTTCAGGAAAATTTTAGGCAACTATTCTCTGCAAGTTGCATGTTTTGTTCTATTTACTTTCATTTTAATGAACAATCCCTTTGCATACTACCACCATTCCTTAAAACATGGAGGCAAAGAGACAGAGAATCCACTTAGCCCCCATATTCAAAATGGAGTTTTCAGACTGATAAAGATACAAAGAACATAAGAACAGCCATACTGGGTCAGACCAAAGGTCCATCAAGCCCAGTTTCCTGTCCTCTGACAGTGGCCAATGGGAGGTGCTTCAAAGGGAATGAACAGACAGGTTATCATCCATGCCCTGTCACCCAATCCCAGCTTCTGGCAAACAGAGGCTAGGGACACCATTTCTGCCCATCCTGGCTAATAACCATTGATGGACCTATCTTCCGTGAATCTAGCTAGCTCCCTTTTGAATGCCGTTATAGTATTGGCATTCACAACACCCTCTGGCAAGGAGTTCCAGAGGTTGACAGTGTGTTGCATGAAAAAATACTTTCTTGTCTTTGTTTTAAACCTGCTGCCTATTAATTTCATTTGGTGGCCCCTTGTTCTTGTATTATGAGGAGTAAATAACACTTCCTTATTTACTTTCTCTGTACCACTCATGATTTTATAGACCTCTATCATATCCTCCCTAAGTTGCCTCTTTTCCAAGCTGAAAACTCCCGGTCTTATTAATCTCTACTCATACAGAAGCTGTTCTGCACCCCTAATCATTTTTGTTGCCCTTTTCTGAATCTTTTCCAATTCCAACATATCTTTTTTGAGATAGGGCGACCACATCTGCATGCACTGTTCAAGGTGTGGGCATATCATGGGTTTGTATAGAGGCAATATGATATCTTCTGTCTTATCTATCCCTTTCTTGATGATTCCCAACATTCATTCGCTTTTTTGATTGCCGCTGCACGTTGAGTGGGTATTTTCAGAGAACTATCCACAATGACTCCAAGATCTCTTTCTTGAGTGGTAATTGCTAATTTAGACCCCATCATTGTATAGGTATAGTTAGGATTATGTTTTTCAATGTCCATTCCTTTGCATTTATCAACATTAAATTTCATCTGCCATTTTGTTGCCCAGTCACCCAGTTTTGTGAGATCCTTTTGTAGCTCTTCACAGTCTGCCTGGGACTTAACTATCTTTTGTAGTTTTGTATCATCTGCAAATTTTGCCATCTCACTGTTTACCATTTTTCCAGATCATTTATGAATATGTTATATAGGACCGGGCCCAGTTCAGATCCCTGGGGGGCGCCACTATTTACCTCTCTCCATTCTGAAAACTGACCATTTATTCCTACCCTTTGTTTCCTATCTTTTAACCAGTTACCAATCCCCCTGAGAGAACCTTCCCTCCTATCCCATGACTGCTTATTTTGCTTAAGAGCCTGTGGTGAGGGACCTTGTCAAATGCTTTCTGAAAATCCAAGAACACTATATCCACTGGATCTCCTTTGTCGTCATGCTTGTTGCCCCCCTCAAATAATTCTAGTAGATTGGTGAAGCAAGACTTCATAATCTCAAACATAATAAATACATTGTACAGACAGATCCCTCGGATCATCATATATGTATTATAGGTAGAGCTGGTAGTGATAACTATGATCAAGATTGCCTAATGCTTTCCATTGTAAGCCCTTGTTTTCATTTACTTATAAATGTGCCAAACTAACCTTTCAGACTGAAATTTTCAGCCCCCTCCGCAAGTTTCTCTAACTTATAGCAGCCTTATGTAGCTACCTGTGAGATTCTCTCCAGTCTAGAATTACTGCAAAGATGTGTGCTCACTCTCTGCATGCCCTTATGCCTATGAAGCATAAGTTGCAAATATGGCCCCACACTGCACCTGTGCTGAGGAATTCTCTCCAGATTGTTCTGCCTTCTTTATAGCCCCTGTTCACTGCTAGAGCTAGAATCTGGCCCCAGGTATGGCAGACCCATGCCTCACCCACTTAGCATACTGCTTTTCAGAATGAATGTCAAATCTCTGTGCATGTCTTTACCATCTACAACTGCTGAGGCTTGCCACCCTTCAGGGTTGTCCTGAAGTCACTAGGAATTAAAGATTAATCTGTAATTAAATTTAATGACATGTGACGTAGCTTCCAGGAATCCATCCAACCAGAGTTGGCACCTTACACAGCTTCTCAGAGCCAGGAATAAAACACAAGTTTCTTAAGTTCCTGATTCAATACATAGGCTACACAGTGAATGAGGCAGAGGGCTACAAGAAGAGAAAGGACAGTCTCTTGTTTTTTAAAACAGTGGGGTAGTGTTGGGTTCTATTCTTGGCTATGCCACAGACTTCTTATGGGATGTTGGACAAGACTGTGATAATGCATATATGCAAGTGGACTTGTAATGTGGTGGCACCCTCCTCTTGTGAGCCCCCTCTGGTCAGATGTGCCTGTAGTCTTTAAACAGTTCTGACCCTGGTATTGGGTGTACCCCCAGGGCTTCCTCCCTGGAGGCAATGGTTTCACCCTCTTGGTCTGTTCTGGTCCCAGCTCAGCCTCTTATCAGTTCAGTCCCCTTCCTGGGGTTTATAGCTGTCTGATTGTAGGCCACTTTCCCAGTAGCCTTTATGGGGAAAAGGGGGAGAACCCAGGATAGCAGCCATGCACCAACACATGTTCCTTTAACAACACTGCTTTCAGTTCCCTTGGCTACTTCCTCTTGGCCCCAGTCTTCATCAGTGCTTCACCCTTGGCTCAGGGCTCTTCTGTATTCTGGTCTTTCTCATTCTCCCAGTCCCTGCAAGCACTGAGCTGTCCACAGTGTTGCAGTTCCCTTTGGCCAGTCAGGAGCACTACTTGTACACCTCTGGTTCCAGCAAATAACTGACTCTGCAGCTCCTTTTATACTAGCCTGCAAGCCTCAGATTGGCTAGCCCCTTGAAGCCTCCCCCTGATGGGCTGCTTTCCTGCACAGTCTCTCTGTGCCACTTTATTCCTGGGGGAATTCTTTACCAAAAAATTAAAAATTCTGCACCAGAAAATTAAAAATTGTGCACATTTTATTTGTCCAAATAACACAATAATCACACTAGTTTCAATTATTTTGGTAATTTATTTCAAAATACCTGTCAGCAAGTATGTCTGTAACAATACAGAGAACAAAAAAGATTCAGAAAATGATTTTGACAAATAGCTTCTTTACTAGGCATATTAATACAAAACTCTGAGTAATAATTCATTTAAACTACATTACATAACTGTATTTCCCACACCCCTCAAAAGGAGTACAAATGCTTGGGGGAGTCAGCCTAACAGAGGAGCTGAGGGAGAGGGAAGTAATTGCTGGGAAGGAGCCTGGGTACGAACTTGAAGGGTTGTTGGGTGTGGGTGGAAAAGCATGAAACACATTTTTGGTGGGCGGGAAGAGGTTGTTAGGGAGCATCCCCCATGCAGACCCTGGCTGACCCCTAGTCTCTCCCATTCAGTCAGGCACCTCACTCCTTGCACCCCCATGCACCCACTCCCCTGTCCCCATATGTGCCTGCATGCCCTTCCCCTGTCCCCACGTGTCTGTGCCCTCACTCAGCTGCCCTCTGTCCCCCTGTAGCTCTGCACCCCCTCCGCCCATGTCACTGCATTCCCTGAGACACCCTCCTCCCCTCATCTCCATGTGTCTCTGCCCCCACTCAGCCATCCCCCTTCCTCCTGTAGGTCTGCACTGCCTCCCCCTCTACCCACGTGTCACCACACTCCTTCAGCCAGCCAGACCCCTCTCCTCATCTCCATGTGTCCCTGCACCCTCCGTCCCCATGTATCTCTGTGGCCCCACTCAGCCATACCCCTTCATCCCCTGTAGTTCTGCACCCCCTCCCCCTCTGTTCATGGGGCTCTGCACCTCCCCTGCCTGTGGTCCTGCACCTCCACTCCCATCCAGTCCTTGCCCTACTCTGTCCTCCCCCGCTAGCCTTTATGAGCTCCTGTCTGACCCCACAGAAGCCCCATGCTGTCTGTCTCCTCATATCCCTTGTTTTCTGACCTGGCCTGAAGAAGGCATTACAGGCTCTTTCTCTTCCCTGTTGTTGCTGGGGCTGACCAGGAGCAGCTGCTCTCTTTTAGTGCCACAGGGCCCTCTGGTGGGCAAAAGTTGGAACTGCAACATCTTTTCAATAGAAGCTATTTTCTACATACAAAAAAATATGCACAGCCCTTGAAATATGTGCGTGCACAGTTGCACAGAATTCCCCCAGAGTGGCCATTTGGAGGACTTTGCACCACTGTTCCTTTCCTGAGACAGGTGTGTCAGGAGTTTGAGGCCTTCAACAGTCCATCAGAGGGCTGCATTAATGTTGCATGTGCAGTCTTAATTGTGGCATTTCATAGCTTTCAGGTGTTTGACTTTTCAACCTTAACATGTTTTGTATATAATACATGTTTATTTTTCTTCTGAACTGTCCAAATATAGAAGCGCTACTTACACATTTAAATTACATTAGTAAAGTAATATTATGTCCCTCTATTTAAGATTGGTGAATAGTTCTGATCCTCTGAAAATCTTCTAGGTCCCCAAGGAGTTAGGTTGTAACAGGAAGGAAGTTGCCCATGTGCCTTTGTAGTAGAATTTTCCCTTACTCATATCAAAATGGAGTTAATGTCTGAGCAGTGGAAATGATCCAAAGCATAAGTGCATTGTCATTGTGTATGACATTTGTATATGGATTCTTTTTACTTCAGATGGGATGGTTATTTTAATACACATTTAAACAATAATAGCATTTATACTTGTGCTCAAGATCAAAGTTTCAAATCTGTGAAAAGTTCATGGTATGTATGCCAGAAACTTTGGCTCTGATCAGATGGAAAATTAATCCCCCAAAACTAGGAACACGTGAAGTGTACTAAAATAATTTCTGTGCAAATTATCCAAATTACTAATGATTCCTGACTAGCATTTTATTACGGACTAGATCAATGTGTGGGGTGGGGGAGGGAAAGGGGGTTTAAAAAAATTCTAAATGTTTCATTTCGGAATTCAAATAGAAATATTTTAACTTTTCATTTTGAAATGTTTCATTTTGACCATTTCAAAAGATTGTTTGAACTTTGTTTCAAAACAGCATTTAATTTATAAATTAAAAAACAAACAAAGGTTGAAAAACACCGGAAAACAACCCAAAACTAATTTTTTTTAAATGTAGTTTTAGGTTGAATAAAATATTTCATTCAACACAAATTATTTTTACTATTTAATTTTTTTTGCAAGGAAAAAAAATCAGTTTCAGTTTAAACCGACCCCATTTTTTAATTTTTTTATTTTTCAGTTTGGCCCTCCCAAACCAAAAAAAAATAAAATCAATTTGCTCACCACTAAATAATTTAGTGATGTTTCAGCATATAGGTGTAAGAGGAATAGGCACTGCCCCCCCCTCTGCCCCAGCTCCCATTGGCCAGGAGTGCGAAGCTGGTGCTTGTGGTGGGGGCAGCCCGCAGAGCCCAGTGGCCCCCCTGCCTAAAAGCTGGACCTGCTGCTGGCTGCTTCCAGGGTGCATCACAGTGTCAGAGCAGGTAGGCGCTAGTCTGCCTTAGCTGGGCAGTACCACCAACGGGACTTTTAACATCCTGGTCGGCTGTGCTGACCAGAGCCACTGGGTTGCTGAGCAAGGCTTTACATGCTTACAGGCCGTACAAGTTCCTTACATGCTGCAACCCAGTACTGGGTCGTGACCCGAACTTTGAAAAACACTGTTCTAACTAATTTTGTGTCATCTGAAAATTTTATCATTTTAATTCTCAACCCCTCTTCCAGATCATTAATATATTAAAAACCACAGTCCTGGTACATAATCTGTGGCACTTCACTTTTTTAGCCTTTTGCCATGATGAAAATTGATGAAAATATGATAAACTTTTACTGTATGAATATACATGTGTGTAAAATTACCATTTTGCATGGATTTTATCACAAAGCATGTTGGAAATGAACTTTCTATAAAAACAGAAACATACTCTGGAAGGGCAATTTACTATAGAGGAGTGAATATAGGACTAGGAGCCAAGAGCTCCTCCACTTCTCAACTCTGTCACTGATTTGTTATGTGGCCCTGGAGTCACTTCATTCTTTTTGTGTCTGTTCAAATCCAGGCTGTATCTAAATCTTGCTGAGTCTTTCTGCGTAACAACTCCAATACACGCTGTTTCCTAGCCATCACAGCTAAAACTCTAGTCCAGGCTCTCATTGCCTCATGTTTCAATTACTGCAGCATCTTTTTCTTTAGCCTTGACAAATTCAAACATGTCCCACTCATTTCCCTTCAGAGTGCTGCTGCAAACATCATTTCCCTAGCCCTTTCCTTTTACCACTAAGGCCATGGCTACACTGGCACTTTACAGCGTTGCAACTTTCTCGCTCAGGGGTGTGAAAAAAACACCCCCTCGAGCGCTGCAAGATACAGCGCTGTAAAGCGTCAGTGTAAACAGTGCCGCAGCACTGTGAGCACGGCTCCCAGCGCTGCAAGCTAAACCCCATGAGGATGTGGAGTACATGCAGCGCTGGGAGAGCTCTCTCCCAGCACTAGCGCTGCGACTACACTCACACTTCAAAGCGCTGCTGCAGCAGCGCTCCTGCGGCAGCGCTTTGAAGTTTCAAGTGTAGCCATACCCTAACTCCTCTCTTGCATCCTTCCGCTGGCTCCCCCTTTTCTACTGCATCAAACATGAGCTATTTCCCTCACTTTCAAACTCTTGATGACCTAGCCCCACCCTACCGCTCATCTCATTCACTATCAAAAGGTCGACTTCTGCCTCTGATTGGCCCACAATGCCAGCCTCCGTTGCCCACTTGTTAAAGTTTCAAACAAGAACCTTCATGCTTTCTCCCACACTCCCCTTCATGCTTGGGAGGCGCTCCCCAAAAACAAAGCTTCCTCATTATCCTCCTTCAAATCCCTCCTCAAAACTCTTCTTTTCCCTAGGGCCTGTAAAAAATTTGACAGCAGTTAAGCCACTGGTATGCTGAAACCATTGCCTTTCATGCTGGCCATTATCGTCTCATTGTTTCCTTGCACTCCCCCATTGGCCTTTCTGCATCCATTTGTTGTTGCTTGGGTTTTACTTAGACTTTGTCTACACTACAGGTTACTTCGGTATAACTTATATCGCTATGAGGTGGGGATGAACCATACTCCTGCATAAGTCACATAAGTTATAGTAGCAAAGAATCCTGTGACACCTTATAGACTAACAGACGTTTTGGAGGATGAGCTTTCGTGGGTGAATACCCACTTTGTCAGATGCATGTCATTGTCAGAGCATGCATCTGACAAAGTGGGTATTCACCACGAAAGCTCATGCTCCAAAACGTCTGTTAGTCTATAAGGTGCCACAGAATTCTTTGCTGCTTTTACAGATCCAGACTAACATGGCTACCCCTCTGATAAGTTATAGTGACTGGTATAGACAGCACTATGTCGGCGAAAAAGCTTCTCCCACCGACATAGCTACTACCTCTCTCGGCAGCAGGAATCATGAAGCAGATGTGAGAGCTCTTTCCCATTGGCTTAGAGTGGTTCCACCACAAGCACTACAGTGCAGCTGCAGCCATGAAGCTGTGCCACTATAAGTGCTGTGGTGTAAATGTAGCCTTAGACGGTAAGCTTTCTGGTGGGGACCATCTTTTCTGTTTGTTCAGTGCCTAGCACAGTGTGGTCTCGGTTCATGTCTAGAGTTCCTAGGCACTCTGGTAATATAAATAAATAATAATACTTTCCTATCTGATGGGAGTGTTGTGAGGGTTAATGCTTGTAAAGGGCTCTATCATTAGTAAGTATTGTTATGCATCTTGGGGAGAAATTTTACTATTTTTTATCATCAGTGTGAGAAGAATTATAGGTCTCAGAGAGATCTTGAATCTGAGAGAAAGGCCATTTTTCAGGAGTTGTGTTCTTAGAAGAATGTTCCATCTGTCAGAGAAATTCTCACCTTTGTTATATTATCAATGAAGTTCAGTAGTTATTAATTTCTTAATACGCCATCTTTAAATTATACACATTTGAAAAAGTTTTGTAACAAAATATTTTAAAGGAAAAGAAGGATCTTGTAGTTAAAGCACAGAACTGGGAGTCAAGAGACCTGTGTTCTGTTCATGGTTTGCTGCATGCTTCCTATATGACGTTGGGCAACTCACTTAGGACCCTATTACAGATTTATCTACTGATTTTGGATGTCCACTCTGATTTTGGATGACACTGAGGGCCTAAATTGCTGAGGGGCTGATTATTCTTAGCTCCCACTGAAATGCTTAGCACCTCTGAAAGTGAGACCATAAGTGTCCTAAGTGGGCCACACAAAAATCGAAGCACCAAAATTAGTGGGCACTTTTACAAAACTTGATCCTTCAGTGCTTAATTTTATTAATCTGTGAAATGGAATTGTGAGGCCTAAATCATTAAGACAGCCTCAAATAGAAGTTACTATAAAAGATGCAAAGTATGATTATTATAAAAGTTTGTTTCCTGTGCAATTGGCACTTAAGCTGATGCAGATTTAAAAAATTTAATTCGCAGCCCAGCTGAATTTATGTAGAAGTTTCTAATTAAGAGTATTTAATAAAATGTTAATTTTTAGCATCAACAGTAAGTTGTGTAAACCATGTACAAAGTTTTACATAATGGAAACTATTGAATGATATCTCACTATGTATTTAATTTCAGATACTGTTGCCTATTTACAGCAAATGTTTGAACTGAACAGTGTGTCATGAATTAGCCTAACATAAAGGCTCAGTTTTCTTGAATACATCACATTCCTTAAAGACAAAGTAAATAATTCCTGCTATATAAGCAAACAAGTTATACCTTTGAATTAATCCCCAAACACATTTTGTACATTTCAAACCATTTAACATGCGACACCATAATACAGACCAGTACAGGCAATGTTTAATTTATATTGTAAACATATATTACTGCTACACTTAATCTACAAAGCAGTTTACATGTGTTTGTGTTGGGGTGGGGGGTGGATTACAGGACACCTTTCACGTGACAACAAACATACATTCACATTTTCAGAGAAAATTCAGAAATTTAAGATCTTAGATTATTAGGGTGAAATCCTGACCCTATGGAAGTCAGTGGGAGGTCTGCCATTGACTTCAGTGGAGCCAGGATTTCATCCACAGTGTAGAAAGTGTCTCTCTCTTTGGACTTGTTTGTATTTCTTTAGAGATCCTTGTGTTTGCTTTTTAGTTCAAACTTGCATTGCACTGTATATAATTTATATTGCATTTGTTCCTACATAACATATTCTGTGAATCCTTCATTCTGGGCATGGTACAGTACCTACTCTGTATTAATTCATTAAGAGTATCACCGCATTGCCTGCTGCTCTAATTAAGCTCTGAGTGCAATTGTCTTTCAGTTTTGTCCACATATTTTGGACATCACCAATCTCCACCACTGCTAGGGACAAATTAAATTTCACATTTACTTGATGTGGTTTTACATACATTTAAGAAACCATTCTCTCTCATCCATTAACAATATATCAGAAATCATAGTTTGTCTGAAAATGTATTTTAACTTAAATATATCTCGTGTAATAAATATCACAGTTTTCAGAAAGGTTAAGGTAGATTAGCTTTGTGAATTTGTAGATGTTTCTCCTTGGTTTGCATTTTCTGCTTGCACTGAGTGATTCAAAAACTGTCCTGTAGCTCCAGTATATAACCTGGATCGCATTGGCCATTTCTGAAAGACAGGATACAAACAAGGTGTCCAAAAAGTGAGTCTCTCTAAAACATGTGATATGATTTCTGAAATATAAATGAATGCAGAACTTCAAATAGTAATGAAGTCTATGGTTATCTCCAAAAATGTTAGGTTTTTGTGTCAGTGCTCAAATAATAATGAACAAAATTATTGAAAACTGTATAATGAAATCTTACTGTATAATGCAGA
Organism: Chelonoidis abingdonii; assembly: GCF_003597395.2. Lineage (NCBI taxonomy): Eukaryota > Metazoa > Chordata > Testudines > Testudinidae > Chelonoidis > Chelonoidis abingdonii. The sequence continues at coordinate 239,319,809 of NC_133770.1, forward strand.
GTTGCTGAAAATCCCCATGAACCAACAGAAAAAACATGGTAAATTGTATTCATGTGCAGAACGTAAACAAATGTTGTAGCTGTATATTAGGTAAAAACAGAACATTCCTGTATATGGCAACGGGAATTCTATTTTGAGCTTGTGGTGACAAATCACTTAGGCAGTCATCCTAGTGTTTGGGCGGATTGCTGCATCTATGAAGAACCCAGTTGACTTCAGTTTTTCCACATGCTACCAATTGCTGTATCAGAGCCTGAAAATTGACTACATAACAATGGCACTTAACTCAATATATCTGCTCCCTATCAAAATCATATCTGATCACTCACAATTTTTTACTCCTCTTGGCTCTTGCAGATCCAACACAGTTCTAGGAGAGAAAGCTGGAATATATTTCTTCTTGTTCATTATCAGAACAGTTTACTTATTTCCAATTACAAGGCAAATAATTTACACTGTACAAATCTACTGACAGCACTGTGGTTGTATAGTTGGCACTGAGGGCATAACTTCAAGTATCGGAATTACATAGATACAAATGAGGACAATATTTAGGATGCATGAGAAGGAAAGAACTCAGATTCTGGGTTGATTCTGTAGGGCTGGGCATTAGAAAAGCCAGTCTTTTCTAGACATTTGATATAGAAATAGCTGAGACACAATAAATACGGCACCACACAATGCTATTAGTACAATGACACTTCTCAGAGTAGATCTGCACCTTCAGTGCCATTCTCATGAGGTTGACTTCAGTAGGGCCCAGGATATCACCCAAGGTTTAGAATGGCATCAGAACCCATCAAGAAAACTCAGATTTAATGTCACTAAAATAAGAGTGACAAATAAACAAACATGGATATATAGGCATAATTTCATTGAGGAGTTCTGGTGTAAGAGTAGCACTCTGATGTTTTAAATCTAACACTGAATTTCTGTTATCACATATACGGTACCACTATGTCCTGGTTTTGAAATATTAGACATACTGATTGAGATTTCAAAGTAGTGCCGGGCATTTAACCATTAGTCTTCCAATTTCAAAATTATTGTGTATTTTCATCTTCAAAATTGAGTTTCCATTGTCACATATATGAAACCTATTTTTCTATTTCATATTTTTTAATAAAATTAGTGGTTGAGATTTCAAAGCAATTCAGGGGGATTTAGATATACAGAGGGTATTTATTTATAGCCACTCTATGGCTTAATGTTTTTAACATTGCTACTTTTGTGGCAACCGCTTTCCCCTTCTCGCCGCTGTTATTGTAGAGGTGCATTATTTTTTTAATTTATATTGCTGCAGCGTTTGTAGTTGCTAAAAAAATAAAAAAAACACATGTAAAAAGATGTTGAATTTTATAAAAACATTGAGGTAATAAAACCAGATGAAACTGGCTACTTGTGTTTGGCTTGAGAGAGGAAAAAATAATAATTCAGCAAAGACTGCCGAGAAATATTGGCAGCTGCTTAAAAAGTGTGTTGGTTAGTTTTTGCAACTTTGAATGAAAGATTTAAATGGATCTTTGGTGGAATTTTTAAAAAGCTAATTAATTTTAAGCATACCAGATGGTGTTTTACAATCCAGGAGTGTTTGTTTAGGTTTCTAAAACCTTGCATAGTTACAAAAATGTATTTTAAATATTTTGCTTAATATCTCTGGTGTTGCTCAAATTATTTTTAGCTAACTATACCCAGATTACATTTTTTTTTTACTTGTACATTTGGAGGCAGTTAAGTTTAAATGGAACTTCTCCCTTTTTTCTTAGTGATTTTGACTAAATTGTTTATAATTATATCATTAGAAGTATTGGGTTTTTGGGGGGGTTGGGGGGCTACAGCAATTATTTACAATTGTTTATTTACCGACCACAGAGGGGGAGGAATGATCTTTTTTTTTGAATGGCTGTACAGGTTTTTGGAGACAAAAGCTAGTGGTGGTAGTTGTTACCATCTGACCTTTCGTTCCATACTCTGTTTGACTAAGAGGGTTTAACCAGGTGAGAATGCACTGAGCTGTACAGTGGTAACCATGTTTTATTATTAAAATTAAACAATTCTTAAATTTACTGTTATGTTTAGTACTTCTATTGTACTAACTTGCTTGATATTTTTAGCACATTGTAAAGTTTTTAACTTTTGCAATAATGCTTTAATGTTTTACTTAAAATTGTAAAGTGACATTTTTAACCAATGTTTTTGGTGGCTTTGAGCTTATTCTTGTGCTTTTTTGCACATATTTTTAGCTGTAATTACTTTTTTTTTATGATTACCCCAGGTTTTATTTTTTAAATGTTAGTGGCATTTAAAGGACCTTTGGTGTGTTCTACCAAGCACTCTTTTCCATAAGTACACTGAAATTTTTTTATGTTACTGAATTTTTAGGAGAGAATTTTATATTATATTTTAGTAACATGGATTTTTTCTTGCATTTTTTGTTAATACTATTTTAGAGAGTTCATTTTCCACCCAGTTCCAGTCTCCCTCTTTCACTTTCCTGTGGAGTCCATAGGAACATCCTTTACATCTAACCCACTCCTCCAGTGCCCTGGAAACCTCCTTAAATTGAAATCCTTTCAGTGCCATTGCTAAACTGCTGAGTTGTAATCCTTGAGAGTAAAGCTACATGTATAATAAGTTAAATTACCTGCTCCACATGAATGGAATTTGAGTCACAGAACCAGTATGTTAGGATTTTTTTTAAGACCATTTTTTACTTGACTTTAGATTTTGTTACTTAGGTATTTTTTTATTTGGCATACAGCAAAACTATGCTAAGTTGATTAGGGTGTACCACACATCCAAAGTTATACAAAAACCCTATATATATTGATACGGGAGACTGCCTTTTGATACGAGAGACCGGGGTTCAAATCCTGGTTGGTACCCAACTTTCCAGTAGGGGTCCTTGGGCAAAAGACCCC
>NC_133770.1:239322829-239410367 GCF_003597395.2 Chelonoidis abingdonii
TGGTAACTGTTAAGGATAGAAACCAAAGATAGGTATAAATGCCAGTCTCAGAATGGAGAGAGTAAACAGTGGTCGTCCCCCAGGTCTATTCGGACCCATTTTTATTCAACTATTATAACGATCTGGCAAAAGGAGTAAACATAGTGGCAAAATTTGCAGATGATACAGATTACGAAAAGATAGTTAAGACCCAGGCCACATCACACTACGGTGATAATATCAAATTAGCTAAAATCGTTTTATTAAAACTGAATTATAAATTCGATTTCATGCACGGCCACACTAGGCACCAGTAATTCTGCGTGTGTGCGTCATGGTCCGGAGCCTAACATCGTTTCTGAGAACGTTGCCTTGTGGGTGCTGCCTTCCGTAGCTATCCATAGTGCCGCCAGTCTCCCCCGCCCCTTGGAATTCTGGGTTGACATATTGTCGCGCGGTGTCTGGAAATGTCATCAGTCATTCCTTCCTCTGGGGAAAACTCAGCTGACAATCCTTTCGCGCGCCGTTTTTCCCTGGATTGCCCGCAGACGCGCCATAGCACGGCAACCATGGAGCCCGTTCAGCCTTTTTTTCCGCCACCATATTGTACTGGATGCTCGCGCAGAGAGGCGATTACTCCAGCGCTACACACAGCATCACGTGCTTGGTTGCAATGATAGCAGAGATATTAACTGGTTGTTCCTGTACCGTCTTACTGCCGGAGAAACTGAATGAGATGACGGTTATCTGCTCCCTCTCTGTACTGTCCGCTGCTATCATGAGTGCCCTGGAGGACATCGGCTGGGTGCAACGCAAAAGCAAAATTGGGATTGACTCACTTGGGACATTGAGTCAATCCCTCCCTTATGGGTTTCTAAAAAAGAGTCAGTCCTGCCTAAATAAGGGGCAAGTTGTTGTATTAGAACCAGTGTATCAGCGCACAAGCTGCTCCCGTGTTCAGTATTCACAGGGTGCCCTTGCAACAACCCCACCCATTGACTTCCCTCCTCCCCCAACCTTCCTTGGGATACCGTGCAGTTTCCTCCCGATTTGTGTCATGAAGTAATAAAGAATGGCAGGAATAAGAAACACTGAGTGTTAGTGACATTAAAATGAGGGAGGCAGCCCCTCCCCGGCGCGATGGATAGTCCAGGCAGGACATGAACTGTGTGGGGGAAGAGGAGCCCAGCATGCTGCTGCTATGACAGTCCAGGCACTACAGAATCTTTGTTACCCACAGGAAAGAAGGCTGAGCCCGTTGCTATGATAAGCTGTTATTACTCCCTCTAGGCTACTGGAGTAACCAGCAATGTTGGCCTCGATGTCAAATGTTAGATACTCATGAAACTTACTAGTCCTATTGCACCGTCTACCCACCGGTGTGAGGGGGAGAGGAGAGAGTGATACGCCTTCACTGCTGCAGCATCGCGTCTACCCGTAGCATTCAGTACCACATAGGGTGAGCATTGAAAATAGTAAAGAAAATGATTTCTTCCCTTTTCTTTCAGTGGGGGTGGGGGAAGGAACCTAGGAAGCTGTTCCTGAACCATGCCAGACAACTGTTTTGAACCTACAGACATTGAGAGCTCAGCAAGAATGGCAAATACTTTTTCAGAGACTGTGTTACTGTGGGATAGCTGGGAGTCCTCAGTACCCCCGCCATCCATGAGCGTCTATTTTTGAGTGCTCTGGCTTCCGCTTACACTTGCACGGCAGTGCTGTGTAGCCTTGGAGATTGTTTTTCAAACGCTTTGGCATTTTCGTGTTCTTAATGAGCTCTGAACAAAGATTTGTCTCCCCATACAGCGATCAGATCTAGTATCTCCGTACGGTCCATGCTGGAGCATCTTTTGGATTTAGACTGCATCGCCGCACCCCGTGCTTGATCAGCTCCACGCGTGGGCAAACAGGAAATGTAATTCAAAGTTCCGGGGCTTTTCCTTTTACCTGCCCGCTGCATCCGAGTTCAGATTGCTGTCCAGAAGGCGTCTAGTGTGCACTGTGTGATACTGCCGGAGCCATAACGTTGTTCCATGCCACACTACCGTAATCCGATATGTTAATATCGAATTAGCGCTACTCCTCTCGCGGAGTGGAGTACAGAAATCGACTTAAGAGCCCTTTAATCGATATAAAGGCATTGTAGTGTTTGACGGCGTTAAAACGTTAAAAAATTCGATAAATTTTACCCGGCTCTTTAAATCAATTTAACGCGCAGGTAGACCAGGCCCCAGGCAGATTGCAAAGACGCTTAAAAAAGGGATCTCACAATTGGTTGGGTACTGTGCCAAACATGGCAGATTAAATTTAATGTAGATAAAATGCAAAGAATGCACATTGGAAAGCATAATCCCAACTATACATTAAAATGATGGGTTCTAAATTAACTGTTATCACTCAAGTAGAGATCTTGGAGTTCATTGTGAATAGTTCTCTGAAAAAACATCCACTCAGTGTGCAGAGGCAGTCAAATGACAGATGCTGGGAATAATTAAAGAAAGGGTAATAATAGGTCAGAAAATATCATGTTCCCGCTATAAATCCATGGTATGCCCACTATCGTGAATACTGGTGCAGTGTGGCGCCCCTCTGAAAAATATATTATGGAATTGGAAAAGTTCCAGAAAAGGGTGGCAGCTTACTTTGCTTAAAAGTCTTTGGTGAGGGACCTTGTCAAAGGCTTTCTGAAAATATAAATACACTATATCCACTGGATCCCCTTGGTCCACATGCTTGTTGACCCCATCAAAGAATTCTAGTTTAATTACTTATGTTAAGCCAGGCCTACAACTCTCTATTAATTTTTAAATTATAAAATAAAAACAAGGATATTTGGCTCACTTTGAAAGGCAATAAAATATCTGTCTCAACATTTTTATTACAACAATTCTGATATTATGAGATATTAAATGGATCACTATTAAGGTATCTGAAAATTATCTATGTTATTATCTTTAAATGTAATCATGTTTCTTGTTCAGCATATATAAATTGTACTTGCATTTTTATTTTAACTTTCATACATTTGTGTATGGTAAATATTTGTTATGCTTGTGTATTGTGAACATTTGAGATTATAAAATCTACAGTTACATCTAGAGCTTTATTAAAAGTGAATACTGTGATTTGACCACAACATACCTTTTTGTATTACCAACACCAATTTAAAAACAAAATTACTATTAAGAAGATTAGAAAGTGAGCCAACTATTCAGTTTATTATAGTAGCCAGAGAATTGTGCATCTGCATAGTTTGACTGCCCATATTAATTAAATGCTTCCCTGGCTTCTGTCTTTTTTTAATGGTTTCCAAATATTACAAGGACCAATCCTGCTCACTGCGCTCAGTCAGCTAGTTCCATTGAAGTCAGTGGGGTGAGTCATGTCAGTAAGGGGCAGAATCTGTCCCGAAATACATAACAAATATTTACTATTCCATGAAATATAGCCAACTTCAAGTTAAAACTTGATTTAATAGATTAAATATTAGATGTTTTGTTTTCTTAAGAAGTCTCTACTTTTTCCTAACTGATTTAAGTGAATCTCTTGTGCTTATAATGCCATGTGAACCAGTGACCTACATCTCTGAAAATGTACATTTACTTTTAAGGTATGAACAATTACAGTTTCAGTAATGAACAATGAACTCTCCTTGATTGTCTTGGGAACTAATATTCAAGGAACTTGTGGGAAATCAGAGAACATTTCAAGATTAGTCCTAATTGAATCATCCTGAATTCACCAGAATGTTACATGTAAAAAGCCCCCAAAGTATTCTTTAAAAAAAACCAAAGCCATGACATTAGAATTGAAGGAAAATAATTGAAGATACATAAATTCATCTGTCCAATTCATTTTTTATCCCAGCTACTACTTCATGATAATGCTTTTCCCCCCTCTGCATCCTCACAAGTTTTTCTGAAGGAGAGCTAACACTACGATTAAAAACTAGAGTGAATGCATAACAAAGAGACCTTATGTATTTAATGCATATGCAGCCAAGAAGAATTAGTGCCCCACCTAACATCTTGACCTAAACCTGCGACTCGATCAGTGAGAGAAAGAACAACCCAAGCACTGTACTGTTTGGAATCATCTTATACCCAGGTATAGTCACTAGAATTGGTACTAAAGGATTTCGTGACCCATACTCTGGGCTTCACCTTAACAGTGAGCCTTTGCACTAGGCCCCAGTATTCTACTGCTGCCCATTTCGTTCAGTTGTGCCAGCTTTAACTATGCTAGAGAGCTTGGGCTTTTGTATTTTAAACCGTGATTCAAAGCCCACTGAAGTTAGTGAAAGGACTCTGATTAATGCCAATGTGTTTTGGCTCAGGATCATTTAAATCAGTGGGAGTTTGGCATCTAAATACCTTGGTGCCTAAAGATTGTGGTGATTGGAACTACTGGAACTACTCATATTAGACACTACTTTTGATTTAGCAAGGTAAATACGAAGATTCTGCCTGTTCCTCAGCTGTCTTACCTTGACCGGGTGCAGGTAGCCATCCCCTCTCAGGGTGCCCAATCCCTCCCCAGGCAACTCTTCCTCATCCTGTAGGCTACGGGTAAGGTGTGCAATATAGGTGGTGGCCAGGAGCAGCACATCCAACTTGGAGAGCTTGGTGTCAGGTGGGACAGAGGGCAGGGTCCTCTGCAGCTCCAGAAAGGCATGGCGCAGGGTCTGCACTCGGCTACGCTCCCGGGCAGCATTTGCAGCTGCTGGTCTCCCAGCAGTTGTCCCAACTCGTTGTCCAGCTGAGGAGGAGGAGCAAGAATCACTGCCAGATGCTGGGAGCAGCAGTGAGTCAGGCTCCAAACAAGAGCTGGAGATCTCCTTGCTGTTCTCAGATACATTTCTACAGTCCATTTGTGACTTCTCGGGTGGACAGAGACCTGTAATCAACAAGAGCAGCTCTGAAACCATCCAACCCCTCAGCAGTAGTAGTGCTGCAAACCCATGGTGAAGCTCAAAAACTTCAGCGAGAGAGCAAATAGACCTTGCAGTGCAAAACCTGTCTGTCTCAAACCCACATGCATGTACTCAAGTGTAACATAAGCCATCTAATATTCTGGGACAGGAACTGTGGATGACAACTTCATTCCTCTGGCACAATGGAATTGTCTACAGCAAGAATGTGTACAAGAGAGCTTTCTTAGAAATCAGTCCAAGACCGTGGAAACAACTTCCACAGGATCTAGGAATTACCAAAAACCTCAACATCTTCCATTCAACTGGAAGGTTCACTTCTTCAACCTTGTCTTTGCTAATATAAACCCATCATATATTATATAAATTCTCACACAATTTCCTCCCTGAGAAAGGGAAGACATGAAGGAAAGATCACATTTGACTGATGCCAGTAATGTCACTTGCACTATTGGAAAGTGTTCACTTGGTTGTTGTACAAGGAATAGAATAGAAACCCCAAAAGTTGCCAGCTAGAGCAAACAGCAGGATTCCTACCTGCAGAACTGTGGATCACTGCTCTAGTATGCAGTGTTATTTTATCCGTGTTGGTCCCAGGATATTAGAGAGACAAGGAGGGTGAAGTATCTTTTATTGACCAACTTCTGTTGGTGAAAGAGACAAGTTGGTCCAATAAAAGATATTACCTCACCCGTCTCACCTCTAATATCCTGACTTTGCTACAACAACACTGCATACTAGCTTTTGTTTATAATTTCTGTTTTGTTATTTGATATTTAAAAAAAACATGTCTCATGAAAGATCCCATTTCTAACCTATTTTCTAGTCTCCTACGGCCATACTTCAGTGAAGTGGTGGAGAGCTGACAGAAAGCAACGAATTAATGAGGGCAGAATTTGACTCATTATTATGTAAGACCAGAAGCAGGCCATGAATCCTTTCCATGTCTGAAATTATTTGAGGATCATCTAGCTAGCTCTGTCCTCTACATTTAAATTTTTTTTGTTTTTTTTTTAATTTAAACTTTATTCCAGTTTGGGTTTTCTCATCTTTGTGCCAGAGGACCTAAAACTGTCTCTTGAAAACTACAACAAAAAATGATTCAGAGAGAAGCTCAGAACAATCAGTGAAAAATTCCTTCCTGACTTTCAGAAAGGACTGTCAGAGAATCCCAATCACAAAACTGACTAATGTTCCTTTAATTTATTCAGTCCCATATAGTAACCCAAGTTTTGCTTCAACTACATTACTACTGTACTTGACTCCCATCTCAGCGGCAGTCCTTTTCACCAGTTCACCACTCTTTGTAAAATAATACCTCCGGAAGGACCTGATTCTGAAGCCTTTGCTACTGAAAGGTATGCCAGATATTTCATATATGACAGGGGCTGGTTCTCCCAAGTTGGAGATCGGCTGACATTAGTGCTCTCCTGTGTAAACAAAAAACAAACAAAAAGTTAATAAACCTTCTATTAATTAAATCCAAAGACATTGTAATCCGATTCTGCAAAGCATTTAAGCATATGCTTAAATCCCATTGAAGTAATCATATTATAGGGTGGAGATGAGAGTAGTTAAAAGTCAAAAGGGCTATGGGGAGGAAGAGACAGAGGAACAGGAAGAAAAGAAAAAAAGAAGTGGAAATAGAAGAATGAGGCTTATAGGTCAGCTTTTTTACATTGTCCTCTCTAATTTGATGATGGTGTATGTGGGTGCATGAATGAATGTGTTATTTTATTTTGCTGTGATTGATTTGGAATTAGTTTGGCTCAGAAGAATATATCAGATAATATGTTTGAATACACTTGTTCACTTTATCACATTCTAATAAAATGTGATATTATTTACAAAAATACTTTTACGTGGGTTGTAAGTGCTTGTAATTTAGAGGAAAATCCCCCACAGGTGTTAATATTTTATTAATTTCACAATGAAAGATTAATTATGTAAGTAAGAACTCTCACTGGAGTCCCTGCGAACTTTTTGTAAGTAAAGACTTGAGGATTGATACAGAGTTCTACTGGTACAGTGGAGCTTAGTTATACCCTGGTAACTTATATCCAAAAACCTAGTTGCCTCATCTTTCTCATTCTCTCTCTGAGGTGGGGAGCACTCCACAAAGTACACTGGCTGAAATCCTGACTCCACTGGAGTTAACGGCAGAACTTCCATTGACTTCAATAGGGCCAAGATTTTACCTGTGTACTGATTCTAGGTTTTAGATCAAGTATGTAACACGGTACCCCGTAGACCCAAAAAAGTGTAAAAGGGAATATAAAAAAATACAAAGTATTTATTTATGGCAGCAGCCATAATCAATGAGTTAGCAGTTTTCTGAACCCAGAGCTAGACTGTATTTGTTATGAAGTGTTGCTCAATAGATTCATTGTTTTCAATGAAACAAAATTTCATACTTGGGACTGATCCTGCATCTTCTGCACACCCAACATTTTCTATATAGACTTCCTTAATGGGCCTCTTAAAGAGACATGTTCCAAAATACAGTCTATCTGAAAACGAAAACGTATTAAGCCAACAGCTAGCAAAAATTTCCCATTTAATTTGTTTTTAAAATTCCACTGGAAACAGCTTTTTTTCCCCTCCCTCATTTTAAACACATAAAACATTCCCTTGCCATACAGGTATTTGCAAACCCAAATATTACAGCATTGTGTACAGACTAATCTGAAAATGAAATAGTGAAAATAAATTAGAAAAACATCTTTCTGTTTTAATAGTCTAAGGTATTACTTGTATATGCTTTAAATGTATGATGTTACATGGACATCGTCAATTTGAAATCTAGTCAATTTAAAACAACAAAAATATTTAAATGTAGTTTCAGGTACTACATCATCCCTAAGCCCTTCCGCCCATTTTCTTGTGGTTTTACAATCACATTTTCTTATTTATAAAAAATATTTTTCTCTCCCTTGTTCCTGTGTGAGAGAAACATTCAGACAACAAGGGAATCTGATTATCTAGTTAACTGTGCAAGAAAAAACAGTGAAAATGAGTGTACAAAGTAAACAAACTGGAAAAATATGGAGAAAACATTTTGGTAATTGATTTATAGCACTCTTCAGGTGTTATTTGCAACAATAATAGGTACAAAAATTTCAGACTGTGATTTTTTTAAACCGATGATGTCCATTTTATCTGTCTGTGACCATTTAAATGGAAATATTTTGATCTTACACAATGAAACATTAAGTACTTGTATGTCTGAATGAGAGGTTATATATATAAAATTTAAATATATATATATATATACACACACATTAATATATATAAACATCTTGCACTGTGTGTGAGTATGTATATATAACAACATCTTGCACAGTGTGTGTGTATGTATTAGTCAATTTAAAATATATATATATATACACATACATACATACACACACACACGTCTTGCACAGCATGTAAGTGCACACAAAGTAATACACACTATTAAATGGAATTCTCTGTAGAATGTACAGCAATGGTCTTTATTATATATGCAGAAAAAAGTTAAATATTACCTTTTAAATATTTTTCTTTATCACGAGTCTTCAAAAAATTTTTTTCCAGTTGTGGCTAATGTATTATCATTATGCCTGAAGTCTTTCCTTTCAAAATCTGTTTCTTTCTCTGCAGATAGATTTGTCCCAGTTCTGCATACCATTTTCTATTTAAATCCACATTTCAGTCAAGGTTACCTTTGACAATTTCCCTTCCTGCGGGATTTTTTTTCAGATGCTAATGATTTCCTTTATTTCTGGTACATCAACAAACAAAATTACATACAAACATTCAAAAGTGGTACACATAACAAGTCCTTGGATGGACAGCTGTGGCAATTTGTTTCTAGCTTAGGACATTGACTTGAACTTTTAGGGAATTTTTTAAAATTGAAAAATGGTAAAGGAATGAGGAGTAATTCTATTCAGTGTTAAATACTTGGGATCTTTATCTGCATTATCTACCTCCACCCCAAACTTCTGCCTAACAGCCTTACCCCTTCTCCGGTGTGTCTGTTAGTCAACAAAGGATCAGATATATATTAAAGAGGGGATATTTAAATGGACTAAAAATTGTGCGATTTTGTACAGTTTTATCTGTTCTGTTTCAATAAATACTATGGAACTTACATTGATTAAAGTTAGACTTCAATACGGTATGAATTAGGAAGAGTTTTACTAAAGGAATAGTTTGATTTTAAATCGTGAAGCTAGCAATTGAAAAGCTCTGCAGCAAAGTCTATTTAATTTAATATAAAATGTTATATAAAAACAAAATGGAGAGTGAGATTTTTATGGGACTGATCGCATTCCCCTAAAGAGATCAGCTTTCCTGAACTTCACTTTCTCTTTTGAAAAGCTTGGCTTTTATTTTTAGTTCGTTCAAATAAGAGAGACCAGCAAAGACTTTTATAAATGTCCTTTTTTATCTGCTGGACCCATGTGATCATTTATCTGACTCTTGCACTAATCAGAAAGAGTTGACAGCAATTGTGGTACTTTTGTAACTTACTCTGCTTCTTACAGAGTACAGGATTTTCAGCAGTAAAACTTTAAACAAAATGTTTTCCTCTTACAGATTCTCAGGAACAGAGGCGAGCCCAAGGATGGAAGCCTCAAAGCACTGAGTCTGAACGGGACTTACTGGTAAATCAGGTCTAACTCTTCTGTATTATTAATTGAAGCAGGATGTTTGTGTTGTATAAAATATTATAGTCGGAACTCATAAAGCAAACCCCCTTGTGGAGCTTGATCCCAGAGCCAATGCTAGGGAGATCTCAGCACGCTGCTGAAGGGTGACTTACTTTTTCCTCTTGGCGCTGCCCGGAGCAGGAGGGCTAGCAGGCGCTGATTCAATCGACACTGGGACCGGAGCTCTGGCTAGTCTGCGCGGAGCTTGCAACCTCCCTGCTTCTGCGATCACATTATCCCTAATCTCCCACAAGCAGCTGTCGGCAAAGCCTTTTATAAGGCACGGGGTGGGCTGTCTGCTCTGCAGTGCGGAACCCGAGCTCACCTGCACGCCAGCCCCTTGGCTCCGCAGCCCACTGCTTAGGGGAGCGACCGCCCACTTCCCCGCGAGTTATTAATCAAGCTGCAGCCCAGCGGCAAGGGAGTGGGGCGGGGCCACCCCCTTCTCCCCGGGGCAAAGAGAGAGGAGAAGGGGCGGCTGCCCGCGAACGTCAGTGACCTGAGAGGAGGGGCCGGTTGGCTCCAAGCCTGGGAACGCTGGCGCCGCTTTACTTCTTCCAGCGCTGCAATGGCGGGGGCGGGGGACACCCTGGAGCCCCAGCACCGCTGCTAAGAAAGGCTGCCGCAAGCAAGCGGGGTCCTTTCCCCCGGGGAGACCGCGGCTCTGAGCTGGGGAATTTGAGAGCAGCCAGCCACGGCCCGATCGCTGGGCAGCTTCTCCCCCATTGCTACACTTGGATTCTGGGCTCCCGTGACATCGGAACAGCACGGGGCTCCAGCCACAGATGACACAAGAAACAGTCCTGTCAATTAGCATAAAAGAACACTGAGCTCGTGGCTCCCAACCCCGTCCTATTAACAAATGCTATAACACAAGCTAAATCATTAATAATAATCGCCTCCGCTGCTTTAGTGCATCGCACGCAACATATTAAAAAGCAAAGTTTAAGACCTCTAGGCACACGCTTTTTGCTGGGAACCTATCAATCAAAATACAGCTTCAAAGGAATGAAATTAACAGGAAATATTATTACAAAACATGGCTCTGAGGGGCTTCATTCCAATAATTTCGAAATCCATCTTAATGAAATTCTGGTTTGGGGGAAGAGGGAAACAGACTCCCTTATTCTTAGAGCTGCGATTTGTTCAGGTCTTAGTACTGATGAATCCTACTAAAACATTAGGTTATTTTGGTTTTAGCTGTATGATTTCGCAGCTTGTCATTAGCGCATCCTGACTGATCATTTCCTGTGCGTATTTAATTTCTATTGTCATTACTGCTTCCTTCTCCAAACCTGGCAGTTATTAACCAGGACTGAGAAAATGATGCCCCTGCCAGATTGTACTTGAACTAAAAGTTTGTCGTGAGTTTCTGTAGAATGAAACAGAGCTGGTACATACGGTTAAACACTATTGATGGCTAAATCTGAGCAGGAGACATGGAGCACAGTGCGAATGGACGCTCTCAACAAAACATTAACAAAAACTTAATCTCATGCAAGAAAAAGGAAATAGTTCAGAGACCAATGAATTAATCATCTTTCTATTGAAAGTCTGGCCTTGGGAATCTCTGTGCGAATGAAAGGAATGACTATAGTCTCTAGGTGCAAATGCTGAAATTGTTCTTTATAAATATTGTTTTTGTTAGGATAAAGTAACAGTTTTGCTGGAGGGGAGTAATTTAAACGTTGGGCTTGGAGGTTAAACAATCTTTTAATAAGCAAGTTCTTTCTTTTCACTCCCTTGCTGTTTCTTTTTATAATTTGGTAGATGTGACCTTTGCATTTCCAAGCAGTGGAAAAGTCACAGCTCTCTATCTTTCTTAATAAGCTTTCTTTCTCCTTTCATATTAATATTATAAACCCAAAGGAAACAGGGTCTTGACTCTTCCAAAATACCCAGTATACGAGGGAAAAAATCATCCATAGCTGGAAGAAAAAGAAATAAAGAAAGAGAGAAAGTGACTGGACAGTGAGACCGAATATTTGATTTCAAAATTAATGGCTAGAAATTAAATATTAGTAACGTTAATGAGAAGAGACATTCAAAATAAATATGCAGCGCAGAGAATAATCCCAGAACATTTTGAATGAAATTTGATTGTGTGATAACATAGACACAATAAATCAAATCTTGGACCTATTAGAAAAATAAAGTCTGAACGATTTGTTACCGCTTTTGAAGCCAAGAAAATTAAGATCTTAATCTTTGCCTATATTTTGAAATATTAGGAAGGAAGTGGGGAGAGAGGGATGATTTAGAGGACAGGGTTCACGGGGTGTATTGCGAAAATGGCTAAGCCAAATATTTCCATCGGGGGCTTTGATTCCTGCAGTATTTATGAGAACCCAAAATTTCAAACCAACAAAAATAGGTGGAGATAGCCGTTTTAAACTATGTATATAATGTTTATGAGGTGCTCTTTAGTTAGAACTCATTCAGAACGAGCTAGGCATTACATTAACAGGATGAGGGACGGAGACGTGGAGTGTGCAGAACGCAGGGAATTCTATCATACTGTATTCCAGATCTACTTTTCAAAAACAAAGGCAAGACATAGGAAGACAGCTGTCGGTTTGAAAATGATGCTGCCATCCGTTGTACAACTGGATTGGTTTACAGCGATATGAAAATAGTTGTATTCCTACAACTAAGATTTGACTCCCACCATGTTCTCGCCACTGGAATCATTGTCTAACAGAACCACTTTAATTTTATTTAAAGCTTTTTTTTTCCCGTTTATCCGAAGACACCCTGTCAATAGGTATAAAACAGACCTGTTTCGCTGGGTAGCAAGATTATATTACTACCATATAAAAAGAATAATTTATATGACATTTTGTGCTTGTTACACAATGTAATTTGAGCCAGCAAATTAATCACCAGACAATAGTATTTACTGGTCAAAGTTATGAAGAGAAAACTCAGACTGATCAAAACAAGAACTGGGTTTTAGATCTGTTTCACAGCGCAGGTCATTGTTTTTCTCCTTCACCAATGTCCATTAGTTCAAATGGCTGGTCTATTTTAATACGACTGACTTGTCCATTTTAAATAAGTTATTTAAGACAGAATGTTCAAAAATAGTCCCAATAGTTTAGGACAAATATATTTGACACTCAAAGATACATTTTTACATTCCTTTTTGCCCTTGATGCTCTAGGTTGAGAGCCATGCCTGCCTGTTAAAGGACCTTGTGAAGGGAACTCCCAATATTGAGAGGTGAGTAGTAATTACTTCATTATGATTCTTTTTAAATTAAGCAAATCACATCTGCATATTTGAAGTGATTCACTAGGCAGAGAGCTGGGAGCATCGTTTAAAGCATGTGTGATATTTTCCTTGTGTGTGCTGGGCTAGAGCCTCAGGCGGTGTATTGTCATGGCGCCATTTACTTCAGAGCTGTGGTGATTTACATTAGGTGAGGAGCTGGACCTAGATTTTATATACTCTGTTCAACCACGGGTAAATATACTACTTCTCTGCAAGTTCTCCTGGCTCGTCAGTGATCACTACCAGTCCCTCTTCGTGCAAGGCTGAAATAATATTAAGTTGTAACCTTTTCCAGGCTGTTGCAAGGAAAACGAGACTGTTTTGAGATTAAATACGAAGAATACTACAGAATCGATATTATTTATTATATTATTATGTATTATTAATATTCATCTTTTGTATGTAAGTGCATCTCCATGGTAGCATTTTCGTTCTTGCAGAGGGAGCTTATTCAGTCGAAAATTGTCTTGTAACCGTCTGCAGTAACATTACTGAAAGTTACAGAGCCCACAGTTCACCGACCCCCTCACCCCCCAATGGCATTAAAACAACCCAACCCAGCCCCCAAAACCTCCCCTCTGTAAGTGAGAAACTCATCCCTTCCATAGAGGCTGCAGCCTGCGGCCATCCGAAACCCCAGCCGACCTTCCTACCTACACTGAAGCGCCCAGCCCGCTGGGCTTAACGTGGGCGCTCGCAGGGATGCTCATCAAGCACGTGCCCGCGCTCCCTGCTTGCTCCCTCCTTGTGAGCTGAGATGGCAGGAAACAAAGGTAATTCGCCAATATATTTGATTTGTATAAAACGTTGCAAATTTCGCAGAGGCTGCCACGTCTCCGCAGGCCCAGAGGCGCTTTGCTCACGCGGTGGGTCGAACTGGCTGATCGCCTAGAAGAGATGGTTACAGGGGTCCCGTAAGCTGCTGGTGCTGCCCACAGAGGAACCGAATGAAACCAAACCGACGCGTTGCCCCTCGCCTCCCACACATGTCCCCTGTGGGGCCAGTGGCTGATTTGTGGCTGGGTATGCAGGTTTTTAAATCTACTCCTGCCTTCCTGTTCCTGGGCTAAGCTCTGCTTACTCCCCGACTGCCGCCTGGCAGGGCCGGCTCCAGGGGTTTTGCGGCCCAAGCAGCCAAAAAAAAAAAAAAAAAGCGGCGATCGCGATCTGCGGCAATTCAGCGGGAGGTCCTTTGCTCGGAGCCTGAGTGAGGGACCCTCCGCCGAATTGCCGGGAATACCTGAAAGTGCCGCCCCGCTCCAAGCACCTGCTTGATAAGCTGATGCCTGGAGCCGGCCCTGCAGCCCGGCAATCAGCTGCCACAACAGCTGGGGAAGAAGCCGTGTGAGTCACAGCAAGGCCACATGGACCCTAGTGTTCACTGCAGAATGGACCACATGCCAGTGGGGGGCGCATCGACCCCTGCTTGGCCAGCTCACCCTGGCTGCTGTAGGGATTACTCAGCAAACCAGCACTGGCTTGTTTCTGTACCAGGTGAAGAATACAGCGGCTTCTTGTTCTGCTTAGGTTTTCTTCCGGCCTAATTTGTAATGCCAGACCTGGCTCAATGCATGTTCCTCTGGTCAGCTCAGGGTTTAGATTTAAGGCAACTGCAATCTTCTTTTTGAAGGGCTGGTAAATCATGCCGCCCCTTCCCACAACTCCCCAGGGCCCATTTTAAAATGAGAACATGCTGTTTAAACGGGAGCCTCACTTACAGTGTGATTTTTGGTAAGAAAAGGGACTAACAGAAACAGTTCTTCCAGCTGTGGCTACTACATAACACAATCTGCTCAGTTTAAATGAAAGGATAATCTTCTGGTTTTGTAATTACCCTGTGGTCTGTGAAATACAAACTGCATTTTCTGCTTTATTTATCCTCACCAACAGCCAATTCTGGAAACAGGATTTAGCTAGTAAGTTTGCCCATTTATGAGGGAATACAGTAGCAATACTAGTTCCACTCCCTCGACTACAGCAAAAGCTAATTTATTTTATTAAAATAAGCGGATTTGTCTCAAAGGAGACTTAAAGCCATATACTGGCTTTGATCCATGCACAAAACTCCTGCTGATGGTAATTAAAGTTCCAGAGCAAATCAAAGTCAGCGGAAGGCCCACAGGGAACAGGTAAGCATGCAAAGAGCAGAGCCAGTCAAAACCCAGAATTTCCATTTGTTTTGTTCCATTTGTTGTTTTGTTATATTATTTTTTACTTTATTTCATGATGTAGTGGTATTAACGAATATATTTCACATCAAGTCGTGTCATAATATAATAGTTGAAAAATGGTATTGTATTTTTAGTTTAAAAACCATTAAGGGGAACTGCTACTTACTACAGATTAAAACATTTTTTCTTTTTTTGTTTTGTTCAATGTGCCTATTTGTTTTGTAATGAAATACTTTGACACTGACAATTCCAACAAGAAAACCAGGTAAGCACTCAGTGTATTAATTGGCAAAGCATCTGTTTTCAATATCCTAGAAAAATATCAGTCTAACACAGGAATAGTGAAAACACCTGCTCCTCTAATTAGTAGACGGTTGCCATGTCATTAAATAATGAAAAATACAGAAGTGGGAAAAATATTTAAAAATTAAAATTTTGCATTGAAATGAAATTTCAATATTTTTTCAGAATTTTTTTCTACATGAACTTTTTTAATGTAATATTTTTAATAGAAACTTTCTGCTAACAATATGATTTTGCAAAAACATTGGTCTGTAAAACAGCTTTTCTAACAGAAAATTGCTGATTTTTTTTCTGATCAGCTCTAGTGAGGCTATTTAGTCTTTTTTTCAACACCATAACCATATGTTTTTCTCTTAAAAAAGAGAGCTTCACATTTAGCTATTTTCCAACCATATCTTAACTGAAGGGAGTGCTATCAGCAACATGGATTTTTCTACCCTCAATCCTAAAAACATAGATCTTGAAATAAGTAGTGAATTTATTAACTTTAGAAAACCACACAATAGTTTAGTTATTATAAGGCGATTCACAAAAAAGGGTAGGCAAATTCACTATTCGTTTTTCCCAATTTGTTATCACCATATGTAAGATAACTGCCAAAAAAGCAAGCAAAACCCAAAACTTAACATTTTGTTTGTTTTTAATTTTTACAGAATTGCAAATTTCAAAAAGCATCTAAGATGTTTATGAGGAAAGTTTATTCCATCAAGAGCTGTATTTTGTGTCTGTCTTGTAGAAGCAGAATATTAAAGTTTCTTGAAAGATCTAGAGAGTGGTAGAGAGCACACTGTATTTTCATTTTGTATCGTCCACACACACTGTTATTCTGCATGACGTGTCACTTAGGTCAACATTTTAAAAGCTGTTCACTAATTCATGGGTGTCTTTCTAAATGATATGCTCTAGTTCAATCACAAGTTGCTTGGCGAGCTGCAGGAATCCCTGGGTGAAATTCTATGGGCTGTGTTGTGCAAGAGGTCAGACTAGATGATCATAATGGTTCTTTCTGGCCTTAAAATCAATGACATCTGTAAGGAGTGCCTCCATCTATAGGTGCTGGCTGAGTGCCCACAATTCAAGTTGTCTTTAATGAGAGCTGCAGGTGAGCAGTACCTCTGAAAAAAATCAAATGCTAGTCAGCTCATATTGGATGCCCAAATGCAAAAAACACTCAAACCCTTAAAACTGTCACTTTTTTGGCGGGAGGGAGGGTAGGGTGAGTACAAGGGTGAAAAAGACTTCCTCCAAATAACATCCTGCTACAGAGGTCAGGGCATGACTTGCTAACATGTTGCGCTGAGTCATTAATCCAGCTGTTGTCAATTAGGCCCACTCCCCAACAGTATTGACGTTTTTCTTTGGGATGCTCCTTATATATATATCAAGACAAAAGCAACTCTCTAAATTGCATCCATAAAACTAGCAGGCAACCAGTGCATATTACAGAGCACTGGTGTTATTACATTCTCTTGATGTGAAGCTCTGCTTTTTAATAAACAGCCACATTCTTACAGGTTCAAATGATCTTAAAATTTGGGCTGTCAAGAGTTTTAAAAAATTAATTGTAATTAATTGCACAGTTAAACAATAGTAGGATACCATTTAAATATTTTTGGATGTTTTCTACATTTTAAAATATATTGATTTCAATTACAACACAGAACACAAAGTGTACAGTGCTTGCTTTATATTTATTTTTATTACAAATATTTGTGCTGTAAAAAACAAAAGAAATAGTATTTTTCAATTCACCTCATACAAGTACTGTAAGGCATTTTTTATCATTAAAGCTGAACTTACAAATGTAGAATTATATACAAAAAAATCTGCAATCAAAAATAAAACAATATAAAACTTTAGAGCCTACAAGTCCATTCAGTCCTACTTCTTGTTCAGCCAGTCACTCAAACAAGTTTGTTTATATTTTCAGGAGATAATGTTGCCTGCTTCTTGTTTACAATGTCACTGGAAAGTGAGAACAGATGTTCGCATGGCACTGTTGTAGCTGGCGTTGCAAGATATTTACATGCCAGATGCACTGAAGAGTTATATGTCTCTTCATCGGCAACCACCATTCCACAGGACATGCTTCCATGCTGATGACGGGTTCTGCTTGATAACGATCCAAAACAGTGCAGACCGATGCCTGTTCTCACTTTCAGGTGACATTGTAAATAAGAAGTGGGCAGCATTATCTCCCGTAAATATAAACAAATTTGTCTGTCTTAGCAATTGGCTGAATAAGAAGTAGGACTGAGTGTACTTGTAGGCTCTAAATTTGTACATTGTTTTATTTTTGAGTGCAGTTATGTAACAGAAAAAAATCTACATTTGTAAGTTGCACTTTCATGATAAAGAGATTGCACTACAGTACTTCTATGAGATGAACTGAAAAAACTATTTCTTTTATCATTTTTACAGTGCAAATATTTGTATAAAATAATAATGCAAAGTGAGCACTGTACACTTTGTATTCTGTGGTGTAATTGAAATCAATATATTTGAAAATGTAGCTAAACATCCAAAAATATTTAACACATTTCTATTGATATTATATTGTTTAACAGTGATTAAAACTGCAATTAATCACGATTAATTTTTTAAAATCACTATTAATTTTTTGAGTTAATTGTGTGAGTTAACTGCGATTAATCAACAGCTTTACTTAATGTATTAATGTAGCACATACTGTAGCTGTCTCATCTTGAGATGACAAAGGCACTAATACCTGAAGAGAGGTCAGCATCCTAAAGAGAACATAATGCTCTCCTTTGTGAGCATGGGTGAAAAAAACCAGTCTTGGCCTCAGCTGTAACTTGGGTGTCCTGGAGATGCTAATATTTAATAGAACCCTCATACTGCAAAGCTGAGTAACAAACTTGCTCAATCAGAGGGCTGATATAATCTCTGCCATTTCTTCTGATTGCTTCCCTAGTGAGTAAAAACCTCAACTACATGAGTCAGGTCAGACCAAATGAAATGTAGACGTAAATGTCAATGGCATATCAAAGTCACAATAGCCCACAGCTCTTCACTCACACTCTCCGGGTAAGTCTACCCTGCAATCAGACAACCACAGCTGGCCTGTGTCAGCTGTCTTGGGCTCATGGGGCTTGAGCTAAGAGTCTGTTTAATGTCAGTGTAAACTTTGGACTTGGGCTAGAGCCCAAGCTCTAGGATGCACCTCCAGCTTGAGCCCAAATGTCTCACTGCCATTAAATAGCCCCTTAACCCCTGCCCCATGAGCCTGAGTCAGCTGACACAGAGCCGTGGGTTTTTAATTGCAGTGTAGACATACTCTTAGTGGCCTCACATTGAGCAAGAGGGGTGATAAGATGGAATCCTGTGGTACTGAGAGGGAGCCCTAAGGCAAGATGAACAATTGCCCAGCTCTGACTCTTTTTTTTTTTTCCTTAGAAGAGGGAGCCCCTCAGAGCAGTCTTAACCAGGTTGTTTAGGACCACAATCATTTACACAAAATGTTAGGATCAGTGTTCTCAGAGGCTGCTGATAGATCTAAGAAAAATCAGCATGGACACTTGGTCTTCATTTATTGCCAGGAGCTCAATCAATGCAACTACTGCAGTTTCTGTACCGTGCCCAGGCTTGAAAGCAGATTGACTGGAATGACCATAATTGAGTTGCCTCACCACAAACATCTTAGGAAATATTTCCCCAAAATATAAGTTCAAAACAGACTGATAATTGTCAAGATTATCCATGTAAATTTGTATTTAAAAACCCATTAATAATTTTCAGATTTTAATGGAAGCAAAAGCTGTATAATTGGTAGTTATAACATTTCTGTCATATAAATGAAACTATCACCAAACTGAAAGCCTTTTATTTCAGAATATGTTACCATAAAATAAGCATAAATTAATGCATCCACACATATTATGCAAAATAGTGGTCACACTCTCCTATTTGAGCAAAAAATGAAAATCTTTTTGTACAAAATATTCTTTAGTGTTTTTTGAATTAAAATATTAGGCTCTTGCTTGGATCATTTCATCATTGGCTCTGATATACTCTAATTATGATGTTGCAATAAATTCTGTTGAGAATTAAGTGAACAGAAAGATGTAGTTGTCTCTGCAGTCTCTGGTTACAGGGGTATCTAACTAAGGAGATGAGGTTCCAATAGATCTTTTATTGGCAGTGAAGTCTGAGAGTCTTTCAAGGTCAGGTGACTGTTACCAAAATAAAAACATACTGTTAAACACAGTCACATTTTTTCTAAGCCAAATGTATTGGTCACAATCACCTTTAACATTTACCATTCATTGTCCCTGAATGTATCTCTCTCTCTCTCACACACACACACCCCCATGTGCTGATGTGCACTTATATATCAATCCCCTACAAAAATTTTCTTTAACTCTGAGTTAAGCTTGATAAACCAGTGGGCTCCAAAGTGGGGTGCACGAACCCCCAGGGGTGTGCAAGAGGATCCTTCGGGGTGTGTGGCAAGAGGAGCACTGCTGGAGCAGCGCCACTTTTTTTTTCCCCCTCCCTCGGCAGTTCGGCAAGGAGTCCAAGTGGCTTTTTTTTTTTTGGGGGGTGCGTGATCAAAAAAGTTTTGAGACCACTGTGCTAAACTGAAGAACTTACCAAGGCAAAACAAAAAAGCAAGGAAATAAACGTCATTCAAAACCTTTTCTGAAACTTATTTGATCAGTTCCCCTTCTGAATCACAGACTACCTCCCTTCTAATACTGATAGCTCACATATATGTACCATCAGCCTGACCAACCAATAAGCAACCCTGAACTCTGACTACATTTATTGGTTATTTTATCATGTGTTACAGGATTGGTGTAGCTTTCATAACTGGATTATACAAAGTTCTGTGCATAGTTTTGTATCCATGTATCTAAGTGAGATTATACTATCAGATTAAAAATAGCTGCAAGACCTATTTTTCAGTAAAGTTTAGGAAAACTCATGTCAATGAATTTTGTTAGTGACTGATATAAATTTGGTACTAAGTTTTATGTAGAGATTGCAGAACTGAATTTTGTACATGTACATGAATGCTGGTGTATTGTAGGGATGGTTAAAGCAGCATTATGGAGAGTTCAAGTGTTGATGCCTCAGTGCAGACAAGTAGTTTGCCTGGTGCTGTTGCCTGGTCACCCTTCAAGAACCAATGCCTTGGCACAGAGCCACTCAGCTACCCATGGCACTGGTACCTCAACTCCTGGGTGAACCAGGGCACCAGCACTGAAGAGCTGTCTCAACGCAGACACTTATCTCCCTTGCTAATGCAGCCTGCTGCATCAGAAAGTTGAAGCAGCAATGTCACCAAAGATCAGAGCTTGAAGGACAACACAGGGTGTGCTCAGAAGCTGACAGTATTTTAAACTTACTTTTATAAAAAACATTTTACTGCATCTGAACTCAGAGCACTTTACAGCTATATAATTCTTACTCATTATTAAAATAAATTTTTATTACATTCTAGAAACAAGCCATGGGATTCATTGAAATATGCACTCAGCTGGATCAAATTCCAACACACACACACACACAAATTTGTTAATGGACATGTCCAATCACATACTCTAGAAACATTTTAGAGAAAAGCTGTTACTTATCATATAGTAACTATGGTTCTTCAAGATGTTTTGTCCATGTGGATCCTATTTTAGATATCCATGCACAAGATCAGAATCTCTGAATAGCAGTGTCTGGTTGAGACACACCTCAATCCTCCACGTCCTCACCTCCCCACAACCAATGGTATAAACAATAGAGCACCCGCAGCGAGAGCTCAGTTCCCTCACTAGTTTAGAATCTCAGTTTAAGGAAAACTCAAAAAAAGCAGGCATGGAAGGCAGCGCTTGGGATCCACAGTGATAAAACATTTAGCAGAAGGGCTGTTATTGCCAGGCAAGTATCATTTTTTTGAGTATTTGTACATGTGGATCCCACTCATAGCCCTGGTCTACACTATGAGTTTAGGTCGAATTTAGCGCATTAGATTGATTTAACCCTGCACCAATCCACACGACAAAGGCATTTTTGTCGACTTAAAGGGCTCTTAAAATCGATTTCTGTACTCCTCCCCAATGAGGGGATTAGCGCTGAAATTGACATCGCCGGCTCGAATTTGGGGTAGTGTGGACGCAATTTGACGGTATTGGCCTCCAGGAGCTATCCCAGAGTGCTCCATTGTGACCGCTCTGGACAGCACTTTCAACTCAGATGCACTTGCCAGGTACACAGCAAAAGCACTGGGAACTTTTGAATTTTGTTTCCTGTTTGGCCAGCATGGTAAGCTGATCAGCACAGGTGCCCAGGCAGTCCCAGAATTGCAAAAGAGCTCCAGCATGGACCGAACAGGAGGTACTGGATCTGATCACTGTTTGAGGAAATTAATCCGTGCTATCAGAACTCTGCTCCAAAAGACGAAATGCCAAAATATTTGGAAAAAAATCTCAAAGGGGATAATAGACAGAAGCTACAACAGGGACCCACAGCAGTGCCATGTGAAAATTAAGGAGCTTAGGCAAGCCTACCAAAAAACCAAAGAGGCAAATGGCTGCTCTGGGTCAGAGCCCCAGACATGCTGCTTCTATGATGAGCTGCATGCCATTCTGGGGGGGGGGTACCCTACCACTGCCCCACATCCAGCCCCGCACTCTCCCACACACTGCTTCAAGCTTTTCCCCACCCACACCCAGCCTCTTGGTCTCCCTGCCCAGGGCCGTAGCAACAAAGAACGTGGCCCCCTCCGAACATATGTCCGGGGCCCCTTACCGAAAAAGTCAATGGCATATTTAGATGACTTTGCCGCGTCTGAGATCACAAGATTCCAAGTGTGAGCTCCACATGGTACATACAAGGCACGGTCATTTATTTCTAGCATGCGGGCTTGAACTCCTTTATTCTTTCCTCTCATATTTGCGCCGTTATCATAAGCTTGGCCTCTCATGTCAGCAATGTCTATTCCTAAGTTGTTTGCCTTTTCAAGAAACGCTTCCAATAAGCCCTCGCCAGTTGTATCATGAACATTAAGAAAACCAACAAACGCTTCACGAATATTGACACCATCTTCACCGTTGCATTCAACAAAGCGTAACACCACAGACATCTGTTCTTCATGTGACACGTCGGGAGTACAGTCCAAAATAACTGAATAATATTTTGCTTTTTTAAGCTGCGCTATGTTGGCCTCTTGAATGTTACTGGCAACAAGTTGAATCAGCTCGTTTTGGATCTGTGGACTGAGGTACTGAACATGTGTCTCTGCCTTCTTAATCCTCTGTAAAAGTTCGCTGAGGACAGTATCATACTTTGCAAGCAATTCAAACAGTCCCAAAAAGTTGCCATTCGAAGGATCGCCGAGCTTTTCATTACTTCCTCGAAATGCCAAGTTTCTTTCGGACAAGAAAATAACGACATCAACCATGCGTTTGACAACATTTCTCCAGAAATCTCTTTCTTTCAGAAAAGCCTGCAATTCGAGTTGGTCAATAGATGTACGGTTTACTATGCCTGACCGAAGGTCAAACCATTTCACCATACAGTCTTGATGACCTTTGCCTGTTTCATGCTGCTGAAGTCTTTTTGACAGTGCTTTCCAAGCAGATGTTCCACGACGTAGCGGTATGTCGCCAGTGCCAAATAATTTACAACAAAAACAAAAAATGGCATCTTTCTGAACTGAGTACATTAACCATGAACGTCTTATTTTCTCGCCATTTGCCATGGTTCGATAGAAATGAGTACTTGTGAACCTCCGTCTTTCCTCGTTAAATGGAAATTCGTAACTTTCATTCTGCTGCGGTGGGCCACGTGCAACAATGTCACACACTTGCCTGTCCAATATTATAGACGGCCAATCTCCTGGATCATCAGTCAGTGGTTCAGATTCAGATACTTCTTTCCCGGCAGCAGCTGGAATATCTGTCACAGTTTGTTTGGTAGAACAACTGGCTTCACCTTCGACCTCACTTGAAGCACTTCTGGATACTTCTGGATACGATTCGTCGCTGCTAGCGCTGTCCGTTTCATGTGCCTGTACCTGTACGTTGGATTGCAGCGCAAAATACGTGAACAACTTTGGAATTTTCTCAAGTTCCTTCTCGGCATCTTTTGCTGCCTTTCGTTTACTAGCTCCGCTCTTATACATTCTCTTAGACATCACAAAGCACGCTTCTGCGTTGGAAACGATAAAAAACTAAACAACTAAATTAATAACATTTATCCGCCGACCGCCATTATGAACGCAAATACACATTCTTTGAATGGGTCCAACTAAAATTCGAAACTGACCGACAGACAACTGATGTAGCCAATAGCATTATGATGTATCATAATGACTTCACGGTTTTGTCAGTAAAACCGACATGGATTGTGCAATCGCGTCAATAAATGTCACTTACCTAGTTATACCTTACATTTTTTTTGCCACTTTTAGGGGCCCCCTTCCTTGCGGGGCCCCCTCCGGTCGGAGAGTACGGAGGGCGCTCACTACACCTCTGTCCCTGCCCCACATCCAGCCCCAAGTTCTTATCCAGAGAGGCAATCAAGCTGAAAAGAACCATCCCCACCAGGGGCTAGGTGGTTCTGGGAGCATCAAACCCCATCATCCTTCCACATTTTTGCTTCCCCAGGAACCATCAAAAGCCCAGATCCAATCCTCACATCTTTCTGGGGACTGAGGATTCGTGGTGCCCCCCTACTCTGCTTCTCCATGGGGTCTGCGAGTGCCCAGTGTCCTGGGTGCCAGAAGGACTTCAAAGGTTGGGGATGACCAGGCATATGAAATTGCAACACCATTCAAATTTGGAGGGGCAGCTGGACCAAATTTCCAGCTCTGGTGAGGGGCCAAGGGGGGCCCTGAAACCCCCCCCCCCAATTGTGCCTCTGCCTTTGAAGAAGCTAGAGAGGGAGCTTCTAATCTGGTGCTGGCTCAAGAGGCTTGGGTCTGTAAGCAAATAAACAATTTCCTTTTGGTTTCGGTTACTCCTGCATTCGGAGAAACAGGGTTTTATATATTCCTTGCTCTAATGGGGTCAACACCCACCTCTCACGAGCATCCCCTTTTCTCTGGCCGATACACCTGCAATCACAGTCTTTTCAGGATGGCACCTGCCTCTCATGGGCAGCCCACTTTGGTTGGTTGGGTGTGAGCCTGTGTTTGGTTTTAGTTCTTACATTGGTGTGGTACCCGCCTCTTGCAAGCACCGCCTCAGCTGATGGTTCTCTTAGTAGGTCTTCAGCAACTCAGCCCTCTGGCAGAGCCGCATGCACTGTCCCCAGTTCTGGGGTATACAGTCTAAGTTCTTATCTTGGCTCTGGTATAGGACCATACCTCTTAGACTTCTACCCAGAGGCACTGCCTTTTTCAACCATCCCGGCAGGGCCCATCTCAATACCCTCAGCTGGTGTCTTTGTCAGCAGTCCTCTCTGAGCTCAGTCAGCAACCAGATGAGCAGGGCCCATCTCAGTACCCTCCTCAGGTCTGGCCAGGATCTGTGCTGAGTTCCCCGGGCTCAGCCTGCCTGTACTGACCTTTTCATGGTCCCGCTGCTATTTTATCCAGCCAGCCAGGCACCTGGTCTTTGGCAGCCTTCCCTGAGCTGGGTTCTGTCTGGTGATCTCTCTGCAGTGAGTTGTCCACGGTCCTGCTGGTGTTCATCTAGGCACCCAGGCCTGGTCTATACTACGCGTTTAAACTGATTTTAGCAGCGTTAAACTGATTTAACGCTGTACCCGTCCACACAATGAGGCCCTTTATATCGATATAAAGGGCTCTTTAAATCGGTTTCTGTACTCCTCCCCAACGACAGGAGTAGCGCTAAAATCAGTATTACCATATCGGATTAGGGTTAGTGTGGCCGCAAATTGATGGTATTGGCCTCTGGGCGGTATCCCACCGAGCACCACTGTGACCGCTCTGGATAGCAATCTCAACTCGGATTCACTAGCCAGGTATACAGGAAAAGCCCCACGAACTTTTGAATTTCATTTCCTGTTTGGCCAGCGTGGAGAGCTCGCCAGCACAGGTGACCACACAGAGCTCATCAGCACAGGTAACAATGCAGTCTCCTGAGAATCGAAAAAGAGCTCCAGCATGGACCGCACAGGAGGTACTGGATCTGATCGCTGTATGGGGAGAGGATTCTGTGCTAACAGAACTATGTTCCAAAAGACGAAATGAAAAAATATTTGAAAAATTTCCAAGGCTATGATGGAGAAAGGCCACACCAGGGACTCAGTGCAGTGCAGAGTGAAAGTTAAGGAGCTCAGACAAGCCTACCAGAAAACCAAAGAAGCAAACGGGAAGGTCCGGGCAGGGCCGAAAACATGCCGCTTCTACGCTGAGCTGCATGCAATTCTAGGGGGGTCTGCCACCACTACCCCACCCCTGTCCTGGATTCCGAGGTGGGGGTGGTAATCTCAGCCATGGCTGAGGATTCTGTGGACGGGGAAGATGAGGAGGAGGGAAGAGGAGGATGAGCTTGCAGAGAGCACACAGCACTCCATTAGCCCCAACAGCCAGGAGCTTTTTCTCACCCAGACGGAATTACCCTCCCAGCCCTCCCAAGCCACTAGCCCAGACAGTGAAAGCCATGGAAGCAACCTCTGGTGAGTGGCATCTTTGTAAATAAAACACGGTTTAAAAGCAAGCGTTTTTTAATGATTGATTTGCCCTGAGGACTTGGGATGCATTCGCGGCCAGTACAGTTATTGGAAAAGTTTGTTAACATGTCTGGGGATGGAGCAGAAATCCTCCAGGGACATCTCCATGAAGCGCTCCTGGAGGTACTCCAAAAGCCTTTGCAGAAGGTTTCTGGACAAGGCAGCCTTATTCCGTCCACCATGGTAGGACACTTTTACCACGCCATGCATGTAGCAAGTAATCGGGTATCATTGCATGACAAAGCATAGCTGCATATGGTCCCGGTGATTGCTGGCATTCAAGAAACATCCGTTTCTTTATCTTGCTGTGTTATCCTCAGGAGAGTGATATCGTTCATGGTAACCTGGCTGAAATTCAGGAATTTAAGTAAGGGGACAGAGATGGCCATTCCTACTGGCTGTTTGCCTGTTGCTTAAAAGAAATCCTTCCTTGCACATAGCTAAGTGCGGGGAGGAGGGGAATAGCGCTGAGCTTTTTCGCGTTTGGCTATCTGGAGGGATCTTCCTGCTACCAGACCATGTGATGGGGGGAGGTGTATAAGGGGAAGAGGGGTGATTAGCAGTGATCTTCCAGATACCAGCATGCGACCTTGTAGTGAAATACATGTGCTATGTAAGGTGAATTGTGTTGTTTTCACTGTGAAAGAGTATAACCATTGTTCTGTAAAATGTATCTTTTTTAAATACTTCTCTGCCCTTTTTTTTCCCTCCCCATGCAGCTGCACATTTTTCAAGTCTCCCTACTCCATCCGAAGGCTATCTCAGATAAGGCGGAGGAAAAAGGAAGACACAAGACTGAAATGTTCTTGGAAATCATGGGAAGTGACCCACAATGAAAGAGCTCATCTGAATGAGTGGAAGGACGTGGTATCAAATTACAGGAGAAAGAAAGCCAGTGAATGTGAGGACAGGAGGGACCAACGTGAGGATAGGAGAGGACAAACTCGAGATGAGAGGTGATGAGGCAGCAGAAGATCAGAGGTGTAGGCAGGAAGATCAGCGCGGTAGCAGGATGCAACGCTGGGGTTGCTGCGTGATCAAACTGATATCCCTCCAACATTTCTGGTGGAGCTTCAGGAAGAGCAGCGGGGTCACAGAGTGCCGCTGCAGCCCCTGTAACCCCCTCACCATTCACCATGTTCCATGTCTTCCTCACCCAGACGTGTAAGAACACGTGGGGGAAGGCTTCGCTGCGCACGCTGCCCACTCCACCCCTGTGGACAGCCCAACCAAAAGGCTGTCATTACATTGAAATGCTTTTTACTAGCCTTTCCCTTCCCTCCTATCCTCCTCCCAAACCACACCCGGGATACCTTGTCATTTCTCTCCCTCTTTTTATAATGACTTTGTTAATAAAGAATACATGACTTTTAAAACGATAGTGACTTTATTTTCTTAAGCAAGCTATAATTGAAGGGGAGGGTGGGTTGCTTACAGGGAATGAGTCAATCAAGGGGTTGGGCATCAAGGGAAACAAAACACAACAGTTCACCATACCCTAGCCCGTGATGAAACTCATTTTCACAAGCCTTCTCTAAATGCGCACCACTTCCTGGTGTGCTCTTTTTTAATCGCGCCTGGTGTCTGGCTGTGGCTGTAATCAGCGGTCAGGTGAATTTGCCTCAGCCTGTCCACCCCACCATAAATGGTCTCCCCTTACTCTACAGAGATTGTGTAGCACACAGCAAGCAGCAATAACAAAGGGGGACATTGGTTTGGCTCAGGTCTGAGCGAGTCTAAGTAATGTGCGCCAGCGAGTAGCCTTTAAGACGGCCCAAATGCACATTCTACCACCATTTCTGCACTTGCTCAGCCTGTAGTTAAACAGCTCCTGACTACTGTCCAGGCTGCCTGTGTATGGCTTCATGAGCCATGGCATCAAGGGGTAGGCTGGGTCCCCCAGGCATTTCAACATCCCCAACTATTATTTTCTGGTTTGGGAAGTAATTCCCTTGCTGCAGCCGTTTAAACAGAGTAGTGTTCCTGAAGACGCGAGCGTCATGAACCCTTCCTGGCCATCCCACGTGGATGTTGGTGAAACGTCCCTTGTGATCCAACAGTGCTTGCAGCACCACTGAAAAGTACCCCTTGCGGTTTACGTACTGGGTGCCCTGGTGCTCCGGTGCCAAAATAGGGATATGGGTTCCATCTATCGCGCCCCCCACTCCCCAGTTAGGGAATCCCATTGCAGCCTCGGACCATGGATGCACACCACCGAATTAATGTGCCTTGTGTGGCCATGTGCACTCGACTTTATACAATCTGTTTTACAAAACTGGTTTATGTAAAATCGGAATAATCCTGTAGTGTAGACATACCCCCAGTTTTCCCTCATTGAGCTCCACACAGCAACTGAATTTCTTTGTTCTGCTGCTTGCCTTATATAGGGCCCTTCTGGCCCAATTGGCTACTCCATCAGCCTCTCTGCTGGGCCGCTCCTCTGCAGCCATTGTAGGCTGTCTGGAGGACTTCTCTCTCCTCTGTTCTGGGGCAAGGTGTTATAGGGAAACAAGGCCTCCAGCAGGGGGCCTCCGGACCTAGTCTACCCTGCCACAGTTGCAAATAAACAAGACTGCATCAAAGAAAATACCAGACTCCATCGTCAATTTCTACTCCCAAGAGGAACATCCACAGGGACCCAAACTTTGACTAGCTGCTCAGGTCAAAAAGGGCAATGGTATACAACTAAGAAGTGTCTGTGCTTTGTTGTATATATTCTTACTGATAGGGCTCAACGGCTAAAATAAAAGTCTTTTCTTGATTTGAAGTCTAAAATCTCAAACTTTTTTGTAAAGTAAAGATGCATAGGTCACTGTTCATAGTCATGAACAATTCAGTTCCCTCAATAAACACTTCAGTACAGTATTAGTTTTTATGATCCATTTACTAGTTTAGCTGAGGGTGGTTGGTAAGAGCAGTACAGAGAATTATGCAGCCTATCAGCATCACATTTTACCTTCCTGTGTGTGTGCTGGAATCTGGGGACCCTGGTACTCCAAGGAGGCCAGAATCTCCCTGTGTGTGTGTGTGTGTGTGTGTGTGCTTGAAACTGGGTCTCCTGCCCTGCTAGAGGAGTCTTGAGTCCCTCTCACTTCCCCCCATGTGAGTTGGGGGCCCTATCCCATCTGAGCCCCTCTACGTTTTCTCAAGGGGGCTTGGATCTGGGGAATCTGAACCCTTCTGCCTGCTCTCCCATTTCAAAACCAGGAAATACAAAGTTAAGGTACATGCCACCCCATGTGGCGTGTGGGAAATGAAGTTGGGGGAGGGGAACTGAGTGGACCAGGGGCATGGCTATGGAGGCCTGGCCAAAGCATGGATGAGAGGACCTGATGGGGGGCCTAGTGGAGGCACTGGACCTGCTGGGCATACTGCTTGTGCTACGTAACCAAGAGAATGTGCAAACTCCAGTAAGTTGCTGCCTGTGGTATGTTATGCAGCAGCAGAGGCCACCAGATAGCAAGGAACAACTTTTTACATGCTAATGGCTTTTAAAGTGTTACTGACTTAAAGACATGGGAAGGGAAGGGATTAGTTGGAAATGTTGGTGGGAAAATATATGTTGCAGGGGATAGTGGGGAGAGGAGGAGAGACATACACCAGTCTTCTCTCAATTGATTAAAGTTACTGTAACCAACATGGAATAAAACTGCCAAGATTTTGGACGACAGATCTGCCCTCTCAGCAATTCATCCTCCAAACATTTCAAAGCATGACCACTATCACCATTCCAATCTGACAAAGTGTGCAGGAGAGGGGAAGACAACTTAAGAATCACATAACATCCTTTACCTTTAGCTAGCCATAGTAGCACCTCAACTGCAAACCTAAGTGATAACTACAATTGCTTAAATGAACTCTACTCCTACCAAAAATATTTCTCATTCTGTTAAAAAAAACAACCAAAAAGCAAAACAAACAAACTAGGAAACCTACAGACAAAACCTCCTTATTTAATGAAGAATTAAGGTTATCTGGTGATATCTTGTGCCCTTCCAGAACATCAAATTTAGCAAAACTCAAATCTCTGAAAACCAGGAGATAAAGAGGTAAGGTACATGCCAATGCAACTTTAGCTCTATCCTCTGAATGATGCCCCAATACAGCAGTAACACACATATTCATCCTCTGCCTTTGCAGAGAGTGCAGAACATTCAGGGAATAGCAAATGGGACAGTGTCTTAGCACCTTCTCTTTCCTAAGGCAAAACTTGTGCTTAGGAGAACAGTACAGAACAGGAGCTACTTATACCTGCCCTGCACTCAAACATTCAGCATACAGAAACACCACCACACTTGATAAATTTTACAATCCTTTTACCAATCCCTTCACCTTTGACTCAGGATTCCACTTCACAGTTTACTTTCACTTAGCCATCATTAAATCTACAGATCACTCTTACAGCCTACCCAGCTGCTGACAATCCCTCTGCCCCGTGGACTGCTACTGACACATCTTAAGAACTCCTGACTGAAATGAGGCATATTGTATCTGTCACAGTACACATGCATCTCTCTCCTCCGGCGGGTGGCAGGAAGACATGGGATTGAGAGACGGGCACAGACCCACCCCTCCTGAGAGGGGCAGGACTGCTCATATTTACTTGTATCACAATCACAGCTTTGTCAAGCTGATCCAACTATTTTTTCCACCATGCAATACAACTGCACCTAACACAATGAATCCAGCTGGAGTGCATGTAGATAATTCCCAGTGGCTACTGTCAGCTCCAGGGGGCCTGAGTTAAGGTTGCTTTGCTGTGAACCTCAACTGTGTATTTCCTGGTTTTCAGAGGTTTGAGTCTTGCTGAACTCAACATTCTGGAAAGGTATGAGATACCACCAGACACTGTAAATCTACATTAACCAAGTTAATTCTAATCGTTAACATTAAATGAAAGTGTGACTGCAGAGGTCATACTTTGGATGGATAATTAATATAACCTCATTATCAATTAAAATGCTCTAGGATAGGCATTGTGTGTATTATACTATATGAGCCATCTGGAGAAAATAAATGGAAAATATGTTTATACCTGTTAAACATGTTATATAATTGTATGTGATCATACATATGTTTAGTTTATTTCAAGAACAGACAATACAATTCAAAGACATTTGCAGGTATGCAATTGAGTCTGACAAGGAGCATGTGACTAATAGCTGAGGGGATATGGAAGTAAAAGAGATCACCCTAAATACTTCCAACTCTTGAACTAGGCATCTAGGAAATGGCTGGTTGCTAGGAGAGCTGATTTTGCATAGGTGCAAGGGCAGACACTAAGGTTTTCACCACGCATTTCCTGATAGTTACATCACTTAAAGATATTGCCATTATTCCCAGTTATATAAACACATATTACATAGGCAAAATAGGACTTTCTGCACACCTTCTGAACAGCAAACCTATAAAGTATTGATTCTACTAGCAAGAAAATGTGGGTTGAAACTGATATTTACAGTTTAATTTTACAACATCAGAATTTCAACAACTTCTTTACTCAGGGAAAATTAATAGTGCTGTATCCCATTGGGAGGTAATAGGAATCTTTAAAATATTAAATGATTTATTTTCTTTGAATTACATCCCCCAATACCCACATTTCTTTATGTGTACTTAAAACTAACATTTTAACCAATGCAAAATTGCTATTATTTTTACATTAACAAAAAAGATAGATTATTCATTTAATGTTCATTGCTCTTTCAGTGACATATTTAAGTAATCAAGCAATAATTAGCTTTTTCATTGTTCAAGGTATGCACAATCCTCAGTGGATCTTATACGTAGTTTAAAAAAGATATTTAATATCTATTTTTGAGATATGAAGGGTCAAACATGACTTAGAATGTATGAAAAGAGAGGAAACATCTGTCAGAATAATTTACACGGACAAACACATAAGACAGCATTAATGTTCACTGATTGAGTTTGATCTGATACTGAATTTCAATTAAACCATAAGTATATTTGTTCAGCATGCTCACTTTCTGCATGGGGATGACGTGCCCGTGACCCAAGCCCTTGGGTCTAATAATGGAATACATGTGGACTTCTGATTATATCATCCCTCAGCATAGTTCTGAGAAGGTACATTCTTCTGGTTTATCTTTTTCTTGTTTATATTCATTTATTAAACATTTTATTTTTAAAATGTGGACAAATCCTCATCTTATTCATATGACTCATTGGCTTCAGCTGAATGTGAGTAAGGTGATCAGGATTTGCCTCAAGCCAGTGATTAAATATTAAATTCAGTCTGCCCATGCATAGCACCCAAAATGGAATGGTCTATGTATTTACAAGGTTAGTAGGAATCTTGGCACAAAACTATTGTTTGGATGAGATACTGCAGTTTTCTTAAAAGAGCGAGAGGGCAGATACATGAGTGAGGTGTTGCAATAGGAGAATCTGTGGTTGCTACTTGGAGCTCCCAAATTCCAGAAACCCTCTCAGTTTTGAGATACTTCCAAAACTAGCCCTTCTGGGCTGTGAGACAAAAAATGAATCTCTTGTCCTGCATCAGCACCTTGCAAAAATAATACTCAGCATCAGAAGATCATGAACAAGAAACATTTAACTACTGCTGAGAATTTTAAGCATAAGTTAAACAGATCTCACTTTTTCAGAGAGGGCTACATCTGTGGACCTATGCCTTTGAAGAAAGGAACATTTTCAAGTAAGCCACCACAAATTCTGCCATTCTCTCTCAGACGTAGGTCCACAGATTCTCAGTGTGGGATTTTCTCAGCAGTGACAAAATTCCAAGGGAGGGCATAGGTGCTGGAGCACCCATGGGGAAAAAGTGGTGGGTGCGGGGCACCTACCGGGACCTTCCACATCAGCTCTCACCCGCCCCCCCCGCCAGTGCCTCCTGCCTACCGGCGGGCCCCACAGATCAGTGCCTCCTCTTCCCTCCTTGCACCTCCCCCACAGCTGTTTTGTGGCATTCAGGGAGGCTGGCAGAGGGAGGAGCAGGGACGTGGCACACTCAGGGGAGGGGGCAGAACTTGGCAGGAAGAAGTGGGGAGGGGACGGAGCAGGGGTGGGGCAGGAGTGGGGCAGGAAGAGGTGGGGTGCCTTGAGAGTAGAGGTGGAGTTGGGGGCAGGGACTGGGGCAGAGTTGGGGGTCAAGCATCCTCCGGTAGTTTGAAAAGTTGGTGCCTATGAGGGAGGGTACACAATAATGTCACAGAGAAAAAGGATTCCCTTACTCTAAGGCAAGGGTTGGGAACCTTCCAGCAGTGGTGTGCCGAGTTCTCATGTATATACTCTAATTTAAGGCTTTGCGTTCCAGTAATACATTTTGACGTTTTTTAGAAGGTCTCTCTATAAGTCTATAATATATAACCAAACTACTGTTATATGTAAAGTAAGCAAGGTTTTCAAAATGTTTCAGAAGCTTTATTTAAAATTAAATTAAAATGCAGATCTTACTAGTTTAGTGTTATCCTTGCCCTTGCTTTTCCTTGCTGAGTTTTCCAGTGTCTGGTGGCATGTATTTAGATAGAGGCTTCTGAGTTATAAGTTGATAACTGGCTGGCAGGAGGTCAGCAGCTGGAACCCCCGACTGGCAGCTGAGGTGAGTGGAGCTGAAGGCTGATAGGGTTGAGCAGGGCTGGAAGCCTGGACCCTGTCTGGCAGGGGGCCTGCGCTGGAAGCAAGGTGAGTGGGGCTGCAGTGGGGATCCTGGCTGGTAAGGGGCCAGCAGCTGGAACCCCAGAGCGGCAGCAGGCTGAGCGGATCAGCCCACCCAGCTCTGGGGTTTCAGGGGTGGGCTGAGCGCCTCCGCCAGCCCCCTTCTGGGGTTTCAGCCGCTGGCTCCTGCCAGCCGGTGTCTCAGCCCACTGCCAGCTTGGGGTTTCTTCACCCAGGCCAGCAGCAGGTGCTGAGTGGGACTGGCAGCGGGACGCCAGCTGGCAAGGGGCCAGCAGCGGGAACTGCAGAGTGGCGGTGGGCTGAGCAGCTAAGCCCGCCCTGCACGCCATCAAAAATCAGCTCGCGTGCCACCTTTGGCACATGTGCTGTAGGTTGCTGACCTCTGCTCTAAGGAATCACTACAGCATCCAGGACCTGTCTGTCAAAGGCTGCACTGGCTGAAGGCTGAGTATCTATCTTGTAAAACTTGGTAAGTGTATCTATGCCCAAGTTGCAGCTTTACAGATTTCATTGCTTTCTCAGTCCATGAGACCGCCATCACTCATACTGAGTAAAATCTGGTGCCCCACTGGAATAAAGATGGGACCCATTCTTCAAACCGCTTGATCTCTGTGAAAGATGCAGCAGGATGGATCAGCTGACAGAGTTCCCAGTTCTGACACTCTTCTCGCAAAGTGATAGTGATCAAAAAGATCATTTTTGATAGTCAAATACTGTATGTCCCTTTGGTGGAAAATGGAAGATTTTCTGGATATATCAAAATTGCAGACAGTGCAAAACCACATACTTTTAAGGTATGAGCCTGCAACCTGATACCAAAACCATCTTGTAAAAACTCCAGAACATGAAACACATTGGCTACTTAATGCTAAATATGTCTCTGTCTATGCCAAACTTAGAATTTAGACCAGATACTTGAGTAAGCTTTGTTGTTGATTTTCTCCTATATGCTAATAGCATTTCAATGAGCCCAGCAGAGTAATCCTTTCCTTCTAGAAACCTTCTTTCAAATATCAAGTTTCTAGATTTAACTTTATTAAATCCTTGTGAAGAACTGGACCACTGGATAATAAATCTGGCCCTGGATTGAAGAACAATGATGGCTCCACTGACATGTTCACAAGCAGTGGTGTAGTCTTAAACTGCAGCATCTCCCTGCTAGTCTCACCTTCTAACCCTGTCCCCATGCTGCTTTCTAACCCTACCCCTACACTGCAGAGGGAAGGGCACAGTGCTATAGTGGAGCTGGATTGTCCTTCCGGTGCATTCTGGCTCTACTACACGACTATAGAAGAGTTGGGAAACTAAGGCCTCCAGGGACAATAGGAGGTCACAAAGATAATTTCTGCTTCTTTCTTTCTGATTTCCTCTATTACCTGATGATGATGGTGTGACGCTCTGTAGTTTGGTGCAGGGGCAGGGGCAGGAGAGTTGTTGTCAGTGATTAAGAAAACTGTCCCAGTTGTTAGCTGGCAGCGTTTTGCAGATAACTAGGGACAGAACCCTTCCTAGGGAGCACAGAGAAATGTGTCTTAGGAGGGGGCCCAGAGGAGGAATCTGGGGAAGGAATAGTGGGGGTACAGGAATGTCTCCTCACTAGTCATGTGGGAGAGGATGCCCAGGACAGAATGGCTGAGTCAGCATCGGTGCATCCAGGCACTCAGCCTGTGACCCAGGTTTTGAGATGAAACTGTGTAACTGACCTCCTGGAGGGGAGCAGTCACACAGCTGACTTCTCAGGGACAGAGAAAGGGATGGTGGAGGGTACCCCAATCCAGCTCCCAGTTTGTCAGGACGACATTTCTGATAAATTTTTGGAACGTATAACTGTGTCTCTTTAAATCAAGATGCAGCTACAATGCCTGTAATAACAGAGGAGTTGGGACCAGGAAATTCCCAGGTGGTAGTTTGCCAGAATACAGATGACCCAACTGACAGAGATGGGGGTGTTTTCCCCCAGGCTGGTGAGAGACAGGGAGTAATTATGGAAACGCTGCTGGCAAAAGGTGCATCTGATCAAAGGATAAATACATCTAGCCCAGAGAGCACAAATCACAGCCCTCTAGGGGGCAGGGAAGGACTCAGTGTTGGGAGAGGGAAAGACAGGGTAACCCCAAAAGGGAAACTGGATTTTCTGCATATGTACAGCCCTGGGGTTGGGGGATTGCTCCCCAAAGGGCCAGCCAATGTGCAGGATCCCCCTCGATCCTTATCTTGCCAGACTCTGAGATACCAAAATTCCAGAAACATGATTACATTTAAGAGCCCACACAGAGGGGAACACTGGAGGGAAAGAAAAGCCAGTGACTGGTTACAGGAGAGAGTCAAAGGACACCATAGGTAATGAACAAACTATCTTCAAACCACACTATCTGAACAGAGGGCGTGGTATCATAAAGATACTTGTAAACACCTATCTGTGATAATTTTTTTTGGTAATAATGCTACGTTTTGGGATAAGAATTTTGTTACTGATATTAAACCTTATGGTAACGCTAGTTTTCTGTTAATACCTGTAAACAGATTTAAAGCTGATCACAGCAGAGAAACCATAACAAACCTGGCCTGCTGTATGTGAATGGGGAAACTGAGGCATGTGGCCTCATGGCCTTGATAGCTGGGTGTCAAGGGAACTATAACACAAACAGCCTTCGAGTTAGTCAGTGACTAACCCTCTTGCAGTAAACTAAGGGGAGAGGTGTGATGCTCTGTACCTCAGGGGAACACCCTGCACCTCCATGTTCATCCTTATAATATGATTGTGTGGTATCCAAGGCAAAGTTTGTCATATTGTGTGTTTTTGGAACGTCCATGATGCATTGAGCATTGTTGTTATAGTAATGTTATAGGTTGTAATTTCATGTATATAGTTATGAGGCTGAAAATGTGTCCTCATGGCTTAAAACAAGCCCAGGCAAAACTCTCCAAGAACAGGGGGGCAGTTCACACCTCATCAGGGCATGTATGGGACAAACCCAGCCCAGCCTCACACAAACAAAGGACACTGGCCTAGGCAGCAACAAAGGATCTGTTGGACTGTTGAGTGAGTCACCCCCCTTCCCTTGATCAGTTTGGGACTATGATGAAGTAATACTCACCTGACTCTGAAGGTGAGGAGAGCAAAGCCAAGAGGGAAGAAAGGACGTGATAAAAGGGAGACAGACATTTGCCATGCTCTCTCTCTCTTCCACCTCCATCTTCAGACACCACCACCAAGTGACTGAAGCACTGATCAAAGGGGAGAGCCTGGCTGAAGGGCAACCAGCCAGCCTCTAGTGAGAAGCATCT
Source organism: Chelonoidis abingdonii (assembly GCF_003597395.2). Classification (NCBI taxonomy): domain Eukaryota; kingdom Metazoa; phylum Chordata; order Testudines; family Testudinidae; genus Chelonoidis; species Chelonoidis abingdonii. Next base: position 239,359,783 of record NC_133770.1, read on the forward strand.
AAGTTTGTAAAGGCACTGAAAGTGTTAAGATCAGCTTAGAATGCGTTTTGCTTTTATTTCATTTGACCAAATCTGACCTCTTGTGCTTTGACTTATAATCACTTAAAATCTATCTTTTGTAGTTAATAAATGTGTTTGTTTATTCTAGCTGAAGCAGTGTATTTGGTTTGAAGCATGTCAGAGACTCCCCTTGGGATAACAAGCCTGGTATATGTCAATTTCTTTGTTAAATTGACCAACTCACATAAGCTTGCAGAGTCCAGCGGGCATAACTGCACCCTGCAAGACAGAGGATCCTAGGGTTGTGTCTGGGCTGGAGTTATTGGCTAGTGTCATTCGGTTGCACAATCCAAGCAGCGGGTGGCCAAAAGTGCTCGCTCACGTAGCTGAGAGCAGCTTACATGGTAGAGTCTGTGAGCCCAGGAGTGGGGGTTCTCACAGCAGAACAGGGTAAGGCTGGCTCCCAGAGTCAAGGATTGGATTGACCGGTCTAGATAATACCAGGGGAACGTCACAGATGGGTACTGGGGGAAAGCATAAAGTAAGTCCATTTGGCCACTTGAGTGACAGAGCATCTATGCCTAAGACTCCTGGCTTCCTTTTGCTTGCGAAGTATTGGTGACCCTTCTGATTTGCCTTGAATGCAAAATGATCCAGGATCGGAACTTCAAAATTTTTGATGACCAACTGGAAGCATTTGTTGTGAAGACTCCATTTCACCTGATCGATTTTCCTTCTGCTCAACCAGTCAGCCTTCACACTGCTGGTGTCATTGATACACAAGACCCTGACAGACCGTAGATAGGCCTCCACTCACTGCATCAATGGTGCTGCTTCCTTTTGTAGATCCCTGAACACATACTGCTCATAGCTTACGTATGCCATCATACATGTACTGCCTGTAATCACCAGAATATAACCATTCTGCAATGCTGAGGTCAGTTGTGTAAGAGCATAGAAAATTTATGCTTTTCTTTTGTTCTGAAGACCATGTCTCTGAACCCACAAACTTCTTGGAAAATGCTTCCTACCCTTCCAAACTGGCACCTGTTGTTATGACAGACCTCTCTGGCTCCACCATGGTCATCCCTTCAGGGAATCTCTCTAGACTCATCCACCAATCCAGGAATTTCAGCACAAATGATGGAACATTCACTTTTCAAGATGGAAATATCAGAAAATGGCAGGGAAGGAACAGAAGGGAACTGGAGAGTCCTCATATGTTTTCTTGCCCAAGGAACTCTCCCTATGCAGGACACGATCATCCCTAGAACACCCATTGGGGTGTCTATCAACATCACTGGGCACCTCCTCAGGAGAGTAATTGCTGATCTCATCTTATCCCATCTTTTGGCTGGCAGATATATTGTGTGGGCCTATGTGTCTATCAACACTCCAAGATGAAATAGGTGCTGAGGTGGTTGCAGATGACGCTTTCCAAAATTTACTATAAATCCCTGTTGTTGCAATGTTTAGTTGCTTGAGTGGACTGCTCCTTTGATAACGCTCTCACTAGAAAGTCATCCAGGAAAAAACAGACTTGTAACCCTTTCTGTCTGAGAAAATCCATCTGAACAACAAGACTTTTGTAAATTCTCAAGGTACAGATAACAGTCCCAAAGGCAGCACTTTGTACTGAAAATGATTGGTCCCTTGAGTGAATCGCAGAAATTTCCTTGCACACAAAGATTGGTTTCCTTCAAACTGATTGACGTAAAGTAATCCACCAGGCAGATTGTTGCCACTATAGACTTCAAAATCTCCATCCTGAATCTGTCCCCTCTCCCCCCATGAACTTGTTCAGGTGTTTTAAGTCCAGCACCACACTGTCCTTCTTGGAACTCTTGGGTACCAGAAACAAGACTGAGCAGTAGCCAGAGAACATCTCTGCCTCATGATCTCTCTCTATCATGACAATTTGAAAAATCTGATCTATGGCCTTTAGCATTTTTCAAATCTTTTGGGGATTTGAGGGTATTCAAGAAGGGCAAAACGATGATTTGGTATCTTTGAAAATTCTATGACGCATATCCAGGACCCGTCTATCTAATATGAAGAGAGGCCATTGGTTTTTTAATTTTAATAATCTCCCACTAGGTCAGAAGTTTACTGCCCATAGTCAGGCACTGTTTCTAGTATTGGAATTTGCATTGTGGGAAGACTGATCTCTCCCCTTTTCAGTCTTAGACTTTTTCCAGTTGCTTTTGCTGTAATCTTGCAGCCCAAACTGTGAGGAGGAAACACAAAAAGATGGCAAGATCTGAGGTAAAGTCACTTTTCATGCCAAATCCAAGAGCTGCTCCCTAGTGCAAGAAGGAAATTCTTCCTGAGAGGGGGATTCCCTTCTTTACTCCTCTGTGCAAAATTCTGGGCTTCTCCTGGGGCTATGGAAAGGAGACAACATTGCCGAGTGAGGGAAGGGAGGCAGAGGGATGATGAAATCTGCACTGCGGGAGGATGAGTACCCAGAATGGTTTCACTAGCTGCTCCTTGCTCTGTGGCAGATTCAGTCGGTCCTGCTTATGGCTTTCCCACACTGGGCTGTTGCCCTTTGATGTAACCACTTGTGGCAGCCAAAAGGTTATCTTCATTTTTCTGTCATCCTTCAAGATATTTGCAGCCCAGCTGTCAGACTCCCCAAGGCTGTCCTAGACCAAAGGGCACCTCAGGCAAGGATCATCTTCTGCGCTTCCCTTCCTCCATTTATTAAACCTTTGAATATCCCATTTTTAATGTATTTGCAGCCAATTTCATGACTTTGATGCACGATTTGCACACATGATTTATCTTTGTCATATAAGATGATAAATTTGCATGGTAGGATCTGTAAATCTGTATTTATTCATGCCATATATAAGCAGATTAAAAATTTGTTTCTTCTAAGCTTATAGAAACATTTTAAGAATAACTGAAATATATTAACATCAAGAAACTGAACTGTGTATCCACATTGAATGGACCTGTATTAAATAGTGTTACAGTAGGTGACAGCCTTAAAATGTTAACTCTAGTCCTTTAGTTCAAAAAGTCATTTTTCTCACCTTTGTCCTCACAGCATCAGAGAGATCCAAGACTTTCCAAAGGCATTTTCAAATGATAAAATAGCAAGCAATATCAGTCTCTTGTTGGCCATCATTGATCAAAGATATGTTTTAATGAGCCTGAGCTTCAAAAAACTGCACTCACCACTCGCGACTATGACTGGCAGCATGAGCAGAATCCTCAAAGCTATCCATACATTAGGAAAAGTGTCCTTTAGCTCTGCATCATGAATGAATTAGAGAACTTGGGGGGGAGAGTGCTTCCCATGTTGCAAAATGTGAAGGGTGTTGTCCAATTCCACATAAAGGTCTTTATCATTGATGCCCGGACATTCTCCATGTGTCAGCATCTGTTGAAGATCCGTACAATTGTTCAAGATTGTTTTCTTGTCCACTGGGAGCTTACTAGGGTCATATAACCCCCCTCCCCACTCCCAAGTCTTTTCGTGGTGCTTCATTTATCCAAACTCTTCTTTGATGAACATTCAAGCAGTATCAACAAGCAAGCAAAAAACCCTCACTCTTGAATTTTTCTTCCAAGCTTTCCATTATCTCACCTATGCCCTCATAACCAAAGTGTCTTTTCTTCCAGTGAATTCGAGTTTCCATGAAGACAGGCTCAACTCCTAAGTTTTCTCCCATTTCTTTGGCAGCAATGATGGCATCTTCTAATCTGTTGTCTCTGTAGGCCACAACAAAATCAAGGCAGCTTCTCATCAAAATCTCATTCCAGTCTCAGCTTTACTTGACTATGCCAGTTCCATCAGGGCGTTGTAAATCTCAGTCACTTGGTACTTCACTGGCCCTATGCTGCCAATGGGGCTCTCCCAGTGAGTGTCGCATAGCGGCTTTGCAGTCAGCTTTGTAACACTGTCTGTGAGGATTTTCCACTTAATAGTTGATGCTGAAAACTTACATTCTTTGCAGTACTCCAAAGAGAGATACTGAATCTAAAGATGACATTGCATCTGACACAACCAGGTTGAGGGAATGGAAACCACAAGGCACAAAGAAAGCTCTTGGATTCAGCACAAAGATCCTTGCTTGGATGCCACTGTTTCTTCCCTTCATGTTTGCACTGTTGTTGTAGCCTTGGCCATGGCAGACCTGAAGCTTTATTTTATTCTCATTCAAAATATTCATAAAGAGCTTTGTTAGGCCCTTTCCAGTAGAGTCATTCATGTACTGGAAACAGATAAGATATTCCTTTACATGGATACACCCATCCTCGTCATCAACAAATCTTAGTGTAAATTACATCTTTTCCCTGTCCCTAATGTCGGGAGTGCAGTCCATTATTATGGCATAATACTTCGCTTTGCTGAGCTGCATCACTATGTTATCAAGCACCTTCCTTGCCATAAGGTCAATCAATTCATTTTGAATTGTTTTGCTGCAGTAATGGCCCATAGCTTCTTTACAAACTACTCCATGTAAATATGCACACACAACATCATTGTATTTTCCAAAGAGCTCTAACAAACTGAGAAAGTTACCGTTATGTTCAGTGAACAACTTATCCAACGAGCCCTGGAAAGCCAAATTATTCTTTGCAAGGAAGAAGGTAATTGAGATCAGACGATCAAGCACATTCCTCCAATGCAGAGTTTCTACATTAATAATGTGGTGGTTTTCTGCATTTATTCAGCTTGAGCCTGGACTCGACCTCCATCCATTTGGATTAGGCCGTAAAATGGCCGGGTGACTTTTCATGTTGCTTTAGAGCTTCAGCTAACTTATGCCAGTAATTGTATGCAGAAAGCACACACAATGATTTGGCATTCTTGTTAAATATTTTGCAACAAAAACAGAACACTTTGTAAGTTGATTTTGAGTAAACCTGCCAACACTGATACAGTCTCTCACCATTCTTGAGCACTCTTTCGCAAAGTGACTTTGAGAAGTGTCATTTCTGCTACTTTACTGGAAACATCATATCCTGGCTTTTGCCTGGCCCATTCAAAATTGTACAATCAATAAAGGCAGACTTTAGGATCGCTGGCCATAAAAAGCAGGATCTGATGTATTGATTTGTGGTGTGCAATCTTTTTCACTGCTGTTTCTGCCATCATGCAACAGTGATTCTTCTTTATCGTTTCTCTCCTTTTCATATAAACCAGATTTTTCTTGGTCATTACTCTCCTTTTTGTGTGAAACACATTTTTCTTTATCTTCACTCTCCTCCATTCCTTATCCTTAGGTAAGGCTACTAATTCCTTAGTAATAGGACTGCCATCATTTACGCTTCACTCCTCATTTTCTTCTGCACTGGGACTATTGCTACTGCCTAAAGCCTGTGCTATGTTGTTCTGTTTAGATATTTTCTCATCAAATTTGCCCCTTGCTGCAAACTAGATTGCAACTGAGCTTTTCACTTCCTATACTAAGCTCCTAGGGGCTTCTTCAGGGGCATCTTTTATTTTCTATGGGGGAAAGCAGACAGTATGAGGGACAGCAAAAGTTTATGTTCCACAGTCTTAGGAAGTCATCAAACATTACATGTTAAGCATGGCAAAAGAAATAATAGTATTTCTTTTATATTGTTGAGTAGATAAGGGTTTGATAGATATCTCTGGTGTCTCATTAAATATGTACTTTATTAGTCACTACTTACACTCTTCATGTCTTAAAATCAGGGCTTTGGAGCGGAGCCTGGAGCTGGAGCGCGGAGCAGCTCTGGAGCAGTGGAGCTGCAGGTTTTTGCCTGGAGAAGGAGCAGAGCCGTAGCACAGCTCCAAAGCCCTGCTTAAAATACAAGTACACTTTCACAATTACACTATAAAACAAGGTTCACAATATTGCAGCTGGGCTCTCACTTCACTTCACTTTGTTCTTATATCTCACTGACTGACTGGTGATGCCCCGCCCTTTATATACCCGCAAGGGCATGGCTGACAACTTTCTATGAAGTTAGAGGAAAATGTAGTTCTCAGAAAGTTTGGAAGGTTCCATGAGAGTCTACAAATGTCTAGAACATTTTAGGAGGTTAGTGAAAAATAAATCCACAGATGGAATACCTGAAACGTTTTACTTCAAACATTCTATATTCATTTTTGACACTAACAACAATAACAGCATCCTAAGCTTGATACCCCCCAAGTCCAGCATTCCAGCCTGGGTTGCTTGCCCCTAAATCTGGCCCTGAGACTCCTTGCTGGTGGGAACCAGGCTCCTGAGTTTGAGTAAGGCAACCAAAGCAAAATCTTTCTAACCTGATGAATGAGGCAGTTGCAGCTAATGAAACACAAACCTCTCCTTCTGCACACTGTGGCATGGAGACAGAGCAGGATGAATATAACCTTGGTCTTCTGTTTTTGAACCTTTCTCTGCCATCCTCTTAGCCTGTTACTTTAGTGGTGGGGTGGGTAGTGTTGCTATGGTAATTACAGGCAGGAGACAAACCACCTCTTCAGGTTTTTCTTTTTTTATTTATTTATTTATTTTTGAATTCTTTCTTTTGCACTGGATTCTTCCACTCAGCCAATAGTAACAGAAGGCAGAACAAAACTGAGGAGGTATCTAGAAGGTGGGGGCTACTCCCTTAGCAGCTTTGATTCTGCTTCCTACAGCTACAAATAGACAATGATGCCACACTGAGGATATACAGACCTAGCTTTCAGAGAGAAGTCTTATTTCAATAATATTTGTAAAGTGCTCCGAGATCCTCATTTGGAAGGAACTACGTAAGACCAAATTATTATTATAGTAGTCCATATAGTAAGGCAGTGATGCCATCTTTTTTGAGCATGTCTGCCAGAGCTCCACCATCACTTGGATTAATAAAAGTCTTGTTTACAGTGCTAACTGTTGAAAATACCAGCTATATAGATGGTCTGACCAAAGTTCATTACAACCTTTTTTATATGAATCACAAAGACCTATAGACTGCTCCAAAGACATCACTTAAATAAATGGTTTTAATTTCCATTTACCAATAAAGCAGATATTTATATTTTATTCCAGTAGAGTACTGAAGATGAAGTTCTGTCCCCACTGAAGTCTATCGGAGTCTTTGTATTGACTTCAATAGGGCCAGGATTTCACTGCAATTTGCTAAATTATTGGGAATTTTCATAAACTGAAGTTGTTTCACAGCTGCACACTCTAACATATAAAACATTCTAACACATAAAATGCCTATTCATTATCTTTAGCAAACCAGTCTAACTAAATACAATTTCACTATTAACTCTTACATTCAAGGAGTATTTCCACTTGACAGCTGGTTTTCATTTTTAACATATGTTCTTATAATAACCAACATAATTTCTACTTAAAAGTACTGATGAAATTTTAAGTGTATAAGAGTCACAAAATCACTGTCATGGGGGGTGGGATTACTGATATGCTGGATTTTTTCCCCTACTAATATAGTTACATTTACTATAGATGATTCACTTAATTTCTATGTGTCCAAATGCAAATGGAAACATAAAATAAACTTATTATGCCATAGTCTAAAAAAAATGCTATGAATTAATATGAAACTTTTTCAAAAGTACAGCTGAGTAGATATGCCGTACCACATCTGTCAGTGCAATACAAATAGTCTTTAAATAATACCTACAAGAGGACTAGATAATATAGCTGCAATTCTAATCTCGTCTTTACAGACTATTGCTAAGCATTTATTGTTGAACTTTATATTTATTCCGGAACTGCACTTACAACAGTGCTCACTACAACTAAGGTAGTCAGCATTCCCAATAGAAACTTTTGCTTCTAATTAATAATTCATCTGCACATTGTTTTAAAAGAATTTTTTTCCATAAAGAGTTTAGTCTTTAGACATATTCTGCCTTTAGCTACTCTAGTACAAACCCTGCAAAATCAATGGGTTTGCACTTATGTAAATGAGAGCAGAATCTGACTTCTACCTTATCCCCATAAAATACTGTGAAAATATTTGAAGATGCCTATTTGTTCTTCTGCAACTCAAGAGCAATCTGTTCTTTAAAACAGAATTGTATTTCATGATGTAAACTAGTGGTATTTTGGAAAATAAGCAATTTTGTTTAAGAAATTCAGATTACAATTTGCATAACTAAACCCTTTTATCCCCAATGAAAAAAATCTATGAGCCATTTTGTAGTCATATGTAGTTTTATGCACAGGAGCAAAAAACAAATGTATTAATTTGTATTTGTTTCCACTCTTCATTCCACATGATTAAAAAAAATAAACATCTCCTAGTAAGAAGGAAAATTTCTGAAGTTTTCCCATGTGTCACTTGGTTTTAATTAGCTCAACAGAGCATGACAGACTACTGTATCAAGTGAAAAAAAAAAACTGTCTTCTGCACTTTTCAATGATCTAGTAGTTACTGGCAAATAATAATAAAAAAATATTAAGCCAGTTCACTAGTGCCTTTACTGATGAAGGCAAGTACTGGTACTTACGTGGAACTTAATTATTTTAGGATCACACTGCTTAAAGGTGTGTTTTCTAAGCAGATGACTGAAACTTGTCCAGGTAATCTATAAATAAGAACGAAAAAAATCCTAAACAGTTTATTAGTGTTTAAAAGAGAATGTTGAACTGTTTAATTCCATTTTCTTTGTTTGAAAAGATTACTGTGTTCTGCAATCACCAGTTAGACATTGGTTGATATTAACAAGGGCTGGCCAGAAAACATTTGCAAGGTTTTGAAATCTGTTTTTGTTCTACATTGGAACAAGCTTGAGATCTTTTGAAAGTTTTCATGAAAAATGAAAGACACATCATTGCCCCACAATGGCCAGTAGACCAGTGGTTCGGACACTTGCTCTGCCTGAGTCAGAGCAGGGACTTGAACCTGAGTCTCCCAAATGAATGCCTTAATCTACTGGACTATAGATAGAGTCAGTCTCTCTTGCTCACCCAATTAATATTTACCATAATTATTTATACATAGTGGAACAGCTCCAACCAGAGACTGAGAGAGATTTCAAAATCAGAAGGACCAGAGACTTGAACCTGTGTCTACTACATCACGGCTGAGTACCCTAAAGACTGGCCTGTTGGCTATTCTGGGGAGGAGGAATTGCTCTCATTTTGAAATTCCATCCTGTATCTAAGAAACTTTCCTGACAAAGGTTTCAATAAAACAGACTCTCCTCTGAAAAGTTTTGGAGTTGTTGAATCAATATTTTCCTACAAAAAAAGTTGAGCACAAAATTCCTGATGAGCCCTAGTATTAACACAACAGAAAACAAGCCTAATCCAGTCCAAGGTTTAATCTTGTTTTCAGATATACAGGCACCTATAGCTGCATAATTTATAAAGTCAGCTAATGGTGTTCGTACAAAGATAGTTGTATATATACTAACATGTCTGTGCTATAGCAGGAATTCAGAATAAATGATGATAGTATCATTGAGGCTATGTTTCAGTCACAGGTAATTTTAGTAAAAGTCATGGACAGGTCACAGGCAGTAAACAAAAATTCACAGCCCCTGATGTGTCCATGACTTGTACTATATACCCCAGACTATATACCTTGGGGACTCTGGGGCAAGGGTGGCCTGGGGGTGCTGCGGGTGCTCTGCTGGGGGGGATGGAGCCCAGGGGCACCACAGGTGCTCGGGGAAGGGCAGTGGCACGCTGCCTGGGCCTCTGCTGCTGTTGGAGCGGGGAGGCATGGTGGCCCGAGACTGCCCCAGCCATGGCTGGTTTGGCTAGCCTGGGGCTGCCCGAGCTGCTCAGGAAGCCCCCCAGACCAGACATACCTACCGCTGCAAAAGTGACGGAGGTCCTGAAAAGTCAAGGAATTTGTGAATTTCGTGACAGACTCACAGCCTTAAGTATCATACCCATGTCACTATGTAACTGGAGCCATGAGAGTGTGGTGGACCAGCCTAACTTAGAATTGTTTTCTTTGCAACATCAACTGACTAAAGAAACTCAAGAATAAACATCTATTCTGTGAACAAGAAAAATCATTAGGCCCTACATTCTATACAATATTTTAGGGCTACTAATTTGGAATGAGTTAAAATAGCACTTTTTGTCTCTTGTATCATTCACGTCTCATGTCAGAGGCTAAGTTATCAGCATCATGCTTGACACATAGTGTAAAAGTTGAACACAAGCAAATTATGCTGTTGGACAAAACCCCGGCTGATTAACTTTACTACCTTGTTTTAGGGCAACACTAATCTTTGTTTTTAAACAACGCATTGCCCTTTCAATGAGCTTTATACTCAAATGAATATATGTGCTGGTTCATTGACAGATGTGAAAACAAAGCCATTAAGTGAACTGTGAGAGCAGAGAGCCAAGAGGCAGGAGCCTGCAGCTGCAGGATTCCCATTGCAGCACATTGTTTACCATCAGCCATTCTAACAGAGAAAGAGCAATCTCCTCACACTTCCAAGAAATATCACCAAGACTTTATATTTTAGAAGTTAATTAATTAAGGAAAGAGCCTGCTGTTTAGAGAGAAGCCTGACTATGGATCTGATGGAAAATTTTCAGTTGCTAACTGCTGCTGAGAAACTATAAAGGAGCCTCATTCATCTTTTTAAAAAGTGTGTTCCACCATCTGAACATATAAAGGATAGTCTTTATAAGGAACAATTGTTTTCAGATTGTAAATTAGCAACATTGCCACTTTGTTCTCCTCTCCTTATCCTCACACCCTAAACTGTCTAAGGCAGTGGTCCCCAACGCAGTGCCCGCGGGTGCCATGGGACCCACCAGGGCATTTATGTGCGCCCGCATAGTGCCTAGCAGGGGAGAGAAGCCACGGCCCCGTGCCTGCCAGGAACAGAGAACTCAGGCTGTGGGCGCGGTGTTCTCCGTTCCCAGCAGTTGTGGGGTCTGCCTAGTGCCCAGCAGGGGAGAGAAGCTGTGGCCCCGTGCCTGACAGGGACAGAGAACTCCGGGGCTGCAGGCTGTGGGCGCCGGTGTTCTCAGTCCCTGGCAGGTGTGGGGCTGCAGCTTAAGCTGGAGAGAAGTTGCGGCCCCACGCCTGCCGGGGACAGAGAACTCTGGGGCTGCAGGCGCCGGTGTTCTCGGTCCCTGGCAGGTGTGGGGCTGCGGCTTAAACCGGACAGAAGCCGCAGTCCTGCACTTGCCGGGGACAGAGAACTCCAGGGCTGTAGGCTGCAGGTGCTGGTGTTTTCAGTCCCAGGCAGGTGCGGGGCCATGGCTTAAGCCGGAGAGAAGCTGCGGCCCCAGGCCTGCCTGGGACAGAGAACTCCGGGGCTGCAGGCTGGTGTTCTTGGTCCCAGGCAGGCGCAGGACCCGTCTAGTGCTCAGCAGGGGAGAGAAGCCGCGGCCCCGTGCCTGCTGGGGACAGAGTACTCCGGGGCTGCGGGCACCGGTGTTCTCTGTCCTTGCGGCTTCTCTATTCTCTCTGGATTCATATATTATGTAATATTAAATATGATGATGTTTCTATTATTTAACATACAAATACAAAATAAGCCTTGAAAAATTGTTGGCGCCCGCCACACTCTTCTGAAAACTTGAATGTGCTACTGGCCACAAAAAGGTTGAGGACCACTGGTCTAAGGCTTCAAAAGACAGGTCACTTGATGAAAAAATTTTAAGAGATGATATTTTGACTTACTTGATATTATGTTTGGAAACTCATCTAAGCAGTACAGCATCATACAATAATTTATAAGCCAAACTGTACAAAAATTGAAATATTCATTTGGAAAAGTATCTGATAAACTAGATGGGTCAAACAATGACTGTTTTACAATGAAAAATGTCATCATTCTGTTAACATTCAACTCACCTAATGTAAAGTTTCCCCATTTTTAGAGTCCTCTATTATTAAATCACAAGGCTAAAAGGAATGAATTACTGGATTCAGAAACCAATTTAGTCACAGGAAAAAATTCTAGATGGTCTCAAAAATGCTGAGTCACTTTGAGATGCCTGTGCCTTCTGCAACAGTGGAGTTCTATACAGGTTGCTACGTAACTGTGCTCAGCTTTGGCTTAAGGTCTACAAGAAGAGGGGTGCCTTTCCATTCTTCAAGAGCTGCGTCTGTGCATTTCATATTTACGGGATTAAACAGCCACCAGACCATTTACAAGTTGCAAAGAGGGAAGAGGCTTTACAGGCCATTAAGGAAATCTATAAGGAAGGAATGATTGAGCTTTCAACTAGTCCTTGGGCCTCAGTCACAATTCCAGTTAAGAAAAAAGATGGCAGCACCAGTTTCTAGGTGGACTATAGAATACTAAATGATCACTTTACTATAAATAGATGATAGTCTGGATACCGCAGCAGGTTTAGTCTGGTTTTCCATATTGGCTCTTAAAAGTGGGTACTGACAAGTGGAAATGGATCCAAACAACAGGGAAAAAAGTGCTTTCACAGAAAGAAAAAGGTCTCTGGCAATTTAAAGTGATGTTTTTTGGCCTGTGTAATGCACCAGCCACATTTAAGAAGGTAATGGAGAGCATATTGCATGGCATGCACCTCTCTGGTGCATACTAAAATCTTTGAGCAGGAATTGATACATTTACAAATAGTCTGTGATAAGCTTAAGGCTGTCAGTATGAATCCAAATAAAGGAGTTTTTTTTTTAAAAAAAAAAAGGTAATTTTCCTTGGGAACACAATCTCTGAGGAGGGAATTTCCACTGAAAAAAAGAAAATTGAGACTGTACAAAGTTGGTCAAATGTCCAGACACTCATAGATGTGCAAAGTTTTATAGGGCTCCTAGTATAAAAGGTTTATTTGTGGATTTGCCAATATTTCAAAACCATAGCATAGGTTGGGTGAAAAAGAAAAACAATTTCAGTGGGTAGCAGAGTGTGATTTCACATTTTCAGAGTAGACTGTATCTGTTTCAGCCTATCCATGTTTCAACCCTCCCATTCATATTGGATACAGATGCTAGTGCTTACCGTTTGAGGGACAGTAGTGACATGAGAACATAAAGGACTTGAGAGGGTGGTGGCTTATTACAGCAAAAGTTTAAGTTCTCTGGAGAGAATATATAGCACCACCGAAAAGGAACTACTGACTGTGCTTAAATCTAAAGAACATTTTCATCACTATTTGTATGGAAGAAAATCTGTGGTCAAGACAGACCATGTATCCCTGTAACTACTCTTTAGATTCAGGAATCCTAAGGGACAACTTGTCATGTGGTTGGAAAAATGTCAGTTATGATCTCAGAATTACACACAAACCTGGGAACAAGCATGGTAATACTCATCCTTGTCTGGGTGGCCTTGTTGAGAGGCTAACTGCAAACTCTGCTCAAAGCAGGATAACAAGGAATTTGTTGCTCAAGGGAATGAGTGTGCTCAGGAAGAGATATCTGTCTCCTCTTATAATCTGCAGTACAGATGTTCCTGGTTCATCCATTGGAACAGTGGATGCAGAATTGCAGGAATGGACTTCTAAGCAGTTAAATGATTCCCAAAGAGAGGATACTGACATCAGGATAGTGTGTGATTGGAAAATCATTTGGCAAAGGTAGCCACACTGGAATGTAGTATCTCCACAGACTACAGTAAAAGCTTTCTGGTCACAGTAAGAAAGCTTGGAGTTTGAAGATGGAATATTGTACAGAAGATGGGAAAAAAATGGGCAATGGGTACAGGTACTAGCTGGTTGCACCAGATACATTGAAAAAGAAGGTTCTGATATGTCATGATTTTAAAACTGCTGGACATTTTGAGGTTGCAAAAACCAGTCAAGCTAAGAGAAAATTTCTATTGGATGAAATGCAGACAGGATATAGAAAACTGATGCAAGAAATATGATGTTTGTGTGGCAAAGAAGAGTCCCCCTATGTCAGGGAGAACTCCTGTGCAGCACTATCTTGTCACCTTTGTCCGCTTGTCCTCGTTCATTCCTCCATTGAACGCAAGTCAACGCCACACCATATCGTTTTGTTGCAAACACATTCTCTCCATTTCTGGCCAAAGAGTTTTGTCATGAGATTGTTCCAGTATCTTGTGGGGGCACCAAAAGAGCATACTGCTGTCAATGTGCTTGGGCCCCTGCCTGAAACAGAGTCTGGAAATCAATATAACTATGTACTAGTTCACAAAATGGTCTGAAGTTTACGCAATAAAGAACCAAGATGCTGTGACAGCAGCAGAGGTTCTTGTGAATGAATTCTTCACCAGATTTTGGGTCCTGGACACAGCTCAAGGGAGAAATTTTGAATTCAAAGTGTTCCAATAGGGTTTCTGAGATTCTCTGGCTCCACAAAACTCATACAACCCCAGCATACCCATGTCTGATGGGGTAGTGGAAAGACTCAATCAGACTCTGGAGGTTCAGCTGGCTACCTCTGCAGACTAGACTCAAAGGGTCTGGGACAGGGTGGATAAAAATCAATGATTTAAAAAAATAAAATAAAAAAAATTGGATTTTTTTTGATAAAATGCTTTTTGAGGAAAAATTATCTAAAGATAATTTTAATGAAGATACATTATATCTCAAAGATATCTTATAATGGAATAGGGATTATAAATTCTAATTCTATAGTATGAGACAATATATTAACGAAATGTTTAAGAAAAGTTTTGTAAATGAGTTCCAATAGTTCATGGATTAGGGAGCCAATCTTATGCGGTTCCAGGGGTGTCTGTATAAATTATTTAAGTTAATTTTTTAGCCTTAACAATATTTATTAGAACTGTAAATACTGAAGTTTGCAAAACTGTCAGTGCAAGCACAAAATCTAATCTTCTGTATTTAACATTAATGACAATGAAAAATTATTTAGGTTAACCTTTCTATCTACATAGTGGGACTCAGTGCACAGTCTTAAACAGTGATTCTCAAACTTTTGTACTGGTGACCCCCTTCATATAGCAAGCCTCTGAGTGCGACCCCCTTTATAAATTAAAAAAACGTTTTTATATATTTAACACCATTATAAATGCTGAAGCCATTTTTGTTGACTTAAGGGGCTCTTAAAATCGATTTCTGTACTCCTCCCCAATGAGGGGATTAGTGCTGAAACTGACATGAGTGGGTTGAATTTGGGGTAGTGTGGATGCAATTCGATGGTATTAGCCTCCAGAAGCTATCCCAGAGTGCTCCATTGTAACCGCTCTGGACAGTACTCTAAACTCAGATGCACTGGCCAGGTAAACAGGAAATGCTCCATGAACTTCTGAATTTCATTTCCTGTTTGGCCAGCAATGCAAGCTGATCAGTGCAGTTGACCGTGCAGAGCTCATCAGCAGACGTTACCATGAAGTCCCAGAATTGCAAAAGAGCTCCAGCATGGACTGAACGGGAGGTACTGGATCTGATCACTGTATGGGGAGATGAATCCGTGCTATCAGAACTCCATTCCAAAAGACGAAATGCCAAAATATTTGAAAAAATCTCCAAGGGCATGAAGGACAGAGGCTATAACGGGGACCCACAGCAGTGCCGAGTGAAACTTAAGGAGCTCAGGCAAGCCTACCAAAAACCAGAGAGGCAAATGGCTGCTGTAGGTAGATCTCCAGACATGCCGCTTCTATGATGAGCTGCATGCAATTCTAGTGGGTGCCCACACCACTACCCCACCCCTGCTCCGTGGACTCCTGCAAGAGGAGAGTCTCACGGAACAGGGATGAGGATTTTGGGGATGAGGACAATGATGATGATGAGGAGGAGGAGGGTAACGCACAGCCGGCAAGCGGAGAAACCATTCTCCCCGACAGCCAGGAACTGTTTATCACCCTGGAGACAATACCCTCCCAACCCTCGCAAGGCAGGCTCCCGGACCTTGAAGGCAGAGAAGGCACTTCTGCTGAGTGTACCTTTGTAAATATAATATATGGTTTAAAAGCAAGCGTGTTTAATGATTAATTTGCCCTGAAGACTTGGGATGCATTCTCGGCCAGTACAGCTACTGGAATGCAGTCAAGAAACATCCGTTCTTTATCTCTCGGTATTATCCTCAGGAAAGTGGTATCATTCATGGTCACCTGGTTGAAATAGAGGAATTTTATTAAGGGGACCTTCAGAGGTGGCCGTTCCTGCTGGGCTGTGTGCCTGTGGCTGAAAAGAAATCATTCCCACCATTAGCCACGTGGTGGGGGGAGGGGTGAAGCGATCATCCCAGAGAATTGGGTGTGAGGGGGGCTTTAGTTGGGTTTGTGCTGCACATTAACCCAAAAACCACAGCCCCTCCTTTTAAATGGCCAATCCAACGGGTGCTTGGTATGGGAAATGAGGGTGCTGCTGTTTGAAACCATTCAAATATGTTATGAAGGTTAAAGAAGCCAAAAGACTGTGGCTTACCATGGCTGCCTGCAAGCCAAATTCTGTTGCCCAGCCCTGCGTGTATGATCTCTCACACCAAACTGGCAGGCCCTCAATATAAGAGGCAAAATGTGACCTTGTACCGAAAGCATATGTGCTATGTAATGTTAACAGCTTGGTTCACCATGAAAGAGTCTACCCATTTTTCTCTAAAAAATGTGTCTTTTTAAATACTACTGTCATAAACAGAGAGTAGGAGTTAATAGAACAGAAGTACTTTATATCTCTTTTGACTGTAAAGGGTTAACAAGTTCAGTAAGCCTGGCTGTCACCTGATCAGAGGACCAATCAGGGGACAGGATACTTTCAAATCTTGAGGGAGGGAAGTTTCTGTGTGTGCTGTTAGAATTTGGTTGTTGTTCTCTCTGGGTTCTGAGAGTGACCAGATGTGCAACCAGGTTTCTCTCCGATCTCTCCGATACAGGCTCTTATAAGTTCAGAATAGTGAGTACTAGGTAGATAAGGCAAGTTAGACTTATGTTTGTTTTCTTTATTTGCAAATGTGTATTTGGCTGGAAGGAGTTCAAATTTGTATTTTGCTGAAAGGATTTTAATTTGTACTTGTATACTTAGGCTGGGAGGGTATTCCCAGTGTCTATAGCTGAAAAACCCTGTACCTAATCCATCTTAAATTTACAAAGATAATTTTTACTGTTTTTCTCTCTTTGATTAAAAGCTTTTCTTGTTTAAGAACCTGATTGTTTTTTTATTCTGGTGTGAGACCCCAGGGGACGGGGTCTGGATTCACCAGGGAATTGGTGGGGAGAAAGGAGGGAAGGGGGAGAGAAAGGTTAATTTCTCTCTGTGTTAGGATTACTGTCTCTCTCAGGGAGAGTCTGGGAGGGGGAGAGAGAAGGAGGGGGGAAGGTGAATTTTCCTCTCTGTTTTGTGATTCAAGGAGTTTGAATCACAGTAATCTTCCAGGGTAATCCAGGGAGGGGAAGCCTGGGAGAGGCAACGGTGGGGGAAAGGGTTTACTTTCCTTGTGTTAAGATCCAGAGGATCTGGGTCTTGGGGTTGCCCGGGCAAGCTTTTGGGGGGACCAGAGTGTACCAGGCACTGGAATTCCTGGTTGGTGGCAGCGCTACAGGTTCTAAGCTAGTAATTGAGCTTAGAGGAATTCATGCTGGTACCTCATCTTTTGGACACTAAGGTTCAGGGTGGGGAATTATACCATGACAACTACTCTCCCTTTTTTTTTCCTCCTGCAGCTGCAAATGTTTCAACAGTCCCCCTATCATATCCGTTCCAGAGGTTAACGCAGATAAGAAGGCGAAAAAACAACACTCACAATGAAATGTTCTCTGAGCTCATGCAGTCCTCCCGCACTGAAAGAGCTCAGCAAAATGTGTGAAGGCAGACACCGTCAGAGTCCAGGAAAGCACAAAATGAATGTGAGGACAGGAGGGATGCACCAGAGGACAGGTGGCAGGAGCAAGAGGAGAGGTGGCGGGAACAAGAGGAGAGGAGTCAGGATGCAATGCTGAGGCTATGAAGGATCAAACTGATATGCTCCAGCATATGGTTGAGCTGCAGGAAAGGCAGCAGGAGCACAGACCACTGCTGCAGCCCCTGTGTAACCAACTGCCCTCCTCCCCAAGTTCCATAGCCTCTTCACCCAGACGCCCAAGAAAGCAGGGGTGGGGGGGCTCCAGGCACGCAACCACTCCACCCCAGAGGACTGCCCAAGCAACAGAAGGCTGGCATTCAATAAGTTTTGAAGTGCAGTGTGGCCTTGTCCTTCCCTCCTCCCCCACCCCAACCAGGCTACCTTGACAGTTATGCCCCTATTTATGTGATGAATTAATAAAAAATGCATGAATTTGAAACAACAATGACTTTTTGCCTCTGCAAGTGGTGATCGAAGGGGGAAGGATGGTTGGCTTACAGGGAAGTAGAGTGAACCAAGGGGGTGGGTTTTCATCAAGGAGAAACAAACAGAACTGCCACACAATAGCCTGGCCAGTCATGAAACTTGTTTTCAAAGCTTCTCTGATGCGCAGCATGCCCTGGTGTGTTCTTCTAACCATCCTGGTGTCTGGATGTGTGTAATCAGCGGCCAGGTGATTTGCCTCAACCTCCCACTCTGCCGTACACGTCTCCCCCTTACTCTCACAGATATTGTGGAGCACACAGCAAGCAGTAATAACAATGGAAATATTGGTTTCGCTGAGGTCTAAGCGAGTCAGTAAACTGCGGCAATGCGCTTTTAAACATCCAAATGCAAATTCTACCACCATTCTGCACTTGCTCAGCCTATAGTTAAACAGCTCCTGACTACTGTCCAGGGTGCCTGTGTATGGCTTCATGAGCCATGGCATTAAGGGGTAGGCTGCTATAGGATAACCATAGGCATTCAACAGTTATTTTCTGGTCTGGAAAGTAAGTTCCTCGCTGCAGCTGTTCAGACAGACCAGAGTTCCTGAAGATGCGAGCGTCATGTACCTCTCCCGGCCATCCCACATTGATGTTGGTGAAACTTCCCTTGTGATCCACCAGTGCTTGTAGCACCATTGAAAAGTACCCCTTTTGGTTTATGTACTGGCTGCCAAGGTGGTCCGGTCCCAAGATAGGGATATGCATTCCGTCTATCGTCCCACCACAGTTAGGGAATCCCATTGCAGCAAAGCCATCCACTATGACCTGCACATTTCCCAGAGTCACTACCCTTGATAGCAGCAGCTCAGTGATTGTGTTGGCTACTTGGATCACAGCAGCCCCCCCTGTAGATTTGCCCACTCCAAATTGATTCCCAACTGACCGGTAGCTGTCTGGCGTTGCAAGCTTCCAGAGGGCTATTGCCACTCGCTTCTCAACTGTGAGGGCTGCTCTCATCTTGGTATTCTTGCACTTCAGGGCAGGGGAAAGCAAGTCACAAAGTTCCATGAAAGTGCCCTTACGCATGCGAAAGTTTTGCAGCCACTGGGAATCATCCCAGACCTGCAACACTATGCAGTCCCACCAGTCTGTGCTTGTTTCCCGGGCCCAGAATCGGTGTTCCATGGCATGAGCCTGCCCCATTGCCACCAGGATGTCCAAATTGCCAGGGCCCGTACTTTGAGAGAAGTCTGTGTCCATCTCCTCATCACTCTCGTCACTGCGGTGCTGTCAACTCCTCGCCTGCTTTTGCAGGTTCTGGTTCCGCACATACTGGAAGATAATACGTGAGGTGTTTACAATGCTCATAACTGCTGCAGTGATTTGAGTGGGCTCCATGTTTGCCATGGTATGGTATCTGCAGGAGAGCGGAATGGCAGTGGAAGTGGTGGTTAGAAAACCAGTTTTGCAGACTACTATATCATCTGCTGCTAGGACACGAGCAGTAGTGTCCGTTAGCTGAGCTGAGCGGGCTGCACTCTTGCCGTAGTATGGCGAGACAAGAGCAGAAGAGCAGAGTTGCAGCGGAAGCAGTGGATGATGACGGTCATACAGAGGACCTGCGAGACCACCAGGAGAGCAGAGTGGCAGCGGAAGCAGTAGTTGCAAGACCAGTTTTTCTGACCAATTGCACCATCTGCAGCCAGAGCAGGAGAGCAGAGTGGCAGCGGAAGTGGTTGTTCGATGATGACAGTTAGCAGTCCTACTGCTGCACCGTCTGCTGAAAGCAGTATGGCGCCCGCACAGAAAAAAGGTGCAAAACGATTGTCTGCCATTGCTTTCACAGAGGGAGGGGCGACTGACGACATGTACCCAAAACCACCCGCGACAATGTTTTTGCCTCATCAGGCATTGGGAGCTCAACCCAGAATTCCAATGGGCAGTGGACGCTACGGGAACTGTGGGATAGCTACCCACAGTGCAACGCTCTGAAAGCTAGCCATGGTACTGTGGACGCACTCCGCTGACTTAATGCGCTTAGTGGGGACAAGCGCAATTAACTGTACGAAATCGCTTTTTAAAAATCAACTTCTATAAATTCGACCTAATATCATAGTGTAGTCATATCCTTAGTTCCAACTACTTCAGTGAGAGCCATACAAGTGTACATAGCAGAATTGGACCCAGAATCTTTTAGGAACATACCTGATTCTTTTGGTAACATTAACATTACTTCCTTCCTGGGGTCTTTGCAGAGGTTCTTCTCTGTTATGTGGAGACCTATGTAGCTCAGATAAAATAACAAATTTTGGTTTTCCTTTTTCAGAAGGATTGTAATAAACAGGAACAATGGGATGGCCTGTTCCAAAGTCATCTGAAGGATATAAAGAATTAAGTATTAATGTCATATTTCAAGTCAAAATATGATTTCATTTTGCTAGTTATTATATGGCTTGCAAGTTGTAATATTTTTTATGTACAAATAATAAAGTAAAGCTTTAAAGATAAGGTACCACAAACTTTATAACTACTGAAAATGGAAAACAGCATATGGAAAGCATTCTCTATGGAAAATACCACAAACATGTTCAGGTTATGTAACAAAATAATTACGAGCAACATTAAAGCAATATTTTTTGGAAAAGTCAGGAGACTCTCTCTTTTGGCATGGTGTTTTAGCCTTGGCTAATAACAATATTTATTAGAACTATAAATACTGAAGTTTGCAAAATTGTCAGTGCAAACACAAAATCTAATCTTCTGTATTTAACATTAATGACAATGAAAAACACTAATAATATTTTGCTTGCCTGTCAAAACAGTTACTTTGCCCTCCACTGAAATGTGGCCACCACCACTAGGATGGAAAACAGCATCTGCTTAACAGCATATTGCAACTTTGCATAGCGGTTTAGGACATGCCATGAAGCAGAATAATTTTATCCAAATGTCTCACAGCTATCGCTGGGAACTTGGAAGTGTGCTGAAGAATGTCCAAGTGACATTCTCTGAGATCATTCCTGTCCTGTAAGCAAAGGAAGGCACAAGGCAGAAGATTCTGAAAGTGAAACGCTGGCTAGAAAAGGGGTGTAGGTGGGATTTGGCTTTGTGGAACATTGATCCACCTTCTACAGGGAGAGGGAGCTGTATAGTTTGGATGGCTTCCAATGGAGCCATCCACTCCACTAGAAACAAGACCAATCTTCTCTACAGGTTGGCTACAGTCACCAAGAGGGTGTTAAACTAATAAAAAAAAGGGGAAGATAAAAAGAGGGAGGATATGAGCACTCAGCACAAAATTGAGATGTTGAGAATAAAATTAAATCAAGGAACCAAAGGACATGAAGAGAAGAAATTATTTAATTGCCCTAAGCTAATGATAGGAGCCTTGGTAAAAAACAAGTAGAAGTGGATTCCACATTTATGAGCATAAATTTGATCTAGTTGGTATTACTGAAATCTGGTGTGATGATTCCCATGACTGGAATCTTAAAAATCAATGGTCATAACCTATTTAGGAAGGATTGAGTGGACAAAAGGGGAGGTAGAATGGCACTCTGTCAAAAATGGCATTACCCATTTCCAGGTCACTGATAATGCAGAAGAAAATGATCTTGAAAACTAATGGATCAATGTCCTAATAGATAAGCAAAAGACGAGATGTTAGTTGATGTCTGCTATACTCCACGACTCCTAATACATGCCAGTACTAAAACATCCTTGGAATGTCTAAAATTATAGATGACAATTTCCTAACTCAAAATGTGTTGCAGCCAACACACGGGAATTCTAGATTACAGCTCATCTTGACCGATAAAGAAAAAACTGGTCACAGAACTAAAAATTAATGGTAGCTTGATGATGCCTATAATGTGCAAACAGAGTTAAGTCCAGACCAGTTATATATCCTTGGTGCTTTAAAAGGGCCAATTTCACAAAAGTAAAAACAATTAGGAGCCATATCAGCTTAAAGGAAGAATTTAATCAGAAAAATGTGAATGATAATTGGTAATTGCTTTAAGAACATTTTACTACATACTCAAAAAGCCACAATCCCGCAATTGAAGAAAAAGGCCATATTAGTTGAAAATACCAATCTGATTTAGAGGGAGATTAAAGCTAGCTATAAAAATAATATATAAAAATGGAAGACAGTGGAAGTTGATAATAATGAATATATATCAGGAGTTAGGAACTGCAGGAAACTGATAAGGAAGCAAAGGGACACAATGAGAAAGCTATGGCCAGCAGAGTTAAGGACTATAAGAAAGAGTTTTTTTAAGTATATTAGCAACAAAAAGAATCCTGACAATGGTATTGGTCCATTACTAGATGGAAATAATACAGAAAAGACCGAAGTGTTCAGTAAATATATCTGTTCTGTAGCTGGGAAAAAAACAGATGATGTAATAGCACTCTTTCCATTCCACTAGTATTTCAAAGGGACGTTAAACTGCAGCTACTAAAGCTGAACATTTTAAAGTCAGCAAATTTGGATAACTTGCATCCAAGAGTTTTAAAATAGCTGGCTAAGAGGCTCAATGGACCATTAATGTTGATTTTCAATAAGACTTGAAACACTGGGGAAGTTCCAGAAGACTGGAAGAAAGATAATGTTGTGTCAAGAAACTATAGACCTGTCAATCTGACATCGATCCTGGCAAGATAATGGAGCAGTTAATACAGGACTTGATCAATAAAGAATTAAAGGAAAGTAATATAATTAATGACAATCAACATGGGTTTATGGAAAACAGTTCCTTTCAAACTAACTTGATATCTTTTTTTGATGAGAGATTACAAATTTGGTTGATACCACATGACCTTTTTATTAAAAAACTAGAACAATATAAAATTGACATGGTACTCATTACATAGATTAAAAGCTGGTTAAGTGATGGGTCTAAAAATGTAATTGCAAGCAGGAAATCATCACCAAATGGATGCGTTTCTGTTGGGGTCCCACAGGGATCAGTTCTTCATCCTATGCTATTTAACATTTTTATTAATGACCTGGAAGAAAATATAAAATAATCACTGCTAAAGTTTGAAGATGACACAAAAATTGGGGAAGTAGTAAATAATGAAGAGGACAGGTCACTGATACAGAACCATCTAGATTGCTTGGTAAACTCTGCCCAAGCAAACAATATGTGTTTTAATATAGTTAAATATGGACGCATATGTCTAGGAACAAAGAATGTAGGCCATACTCACACAATGAGGGAGTTCTATCCTGGGAAGCAAAGACTCTGAAAAAAATTCTGGCGCCATGGCAGACAATCAATTGAATATGATCTTTGAGTATGATGCTGTGGCAAAAAGGTCTAATGCAATCCTTACATATATAAACAGGGGAATCTCAAGTAGGAAGAGAGAAGAGATTTGATCTCTATACTTGGCACTGGTGTGACCACTGCTGGAATACTGTGTCCAGTTCTGGTGTCCACAGTTCAAAAGGAAGCTGATAAATTGGAGAGGGTTCAGAGAAAAGCCACAAGAATGATTAAAGGGTTAAAAAACATGCCTCACAGCAACAAATTCAAGGAGCTCAATCTAGTTACTTTAACAAAGAGACTGTTAAGGTGTGACTTGATTGCAGTCCATAAGTACCTACATGAGGAATAAATATTTACTATTGTGCTCTTCAATCTAGCACAGAAAGATATAACACAATCCAATGGCTGGATGTTGAAGCTAGACAAACTCAGACTGGAAATACGCATAGATTTTAAACAGTGAGAGTAATTAACTATTGGAACAATCATGAAAGATTCTCCATCATCAATACTATTTAAATCATGATTGGATGTTTTTTTAAAAAATATGCTGCATTAATTATTTTGGGGAAGTTCTATGGCCTGCGTTATACGGGACGTCAGACGGAAGGATCACAATGGTCCCTTTTGGCCTTGGAATCTATGAATTTAGATCTGAACCTTCCATCTTGGCCCAATCTTCAGCCTGAAGTTTGTTTCCAACATCTTTGGTGTGCGATAAGATTTTTGGGTTGTTATAATGTTGTAAAGGATCATATTGTAAATGGAGTACTTGATTAGTTTGCTTACAGAAATGTGGATAAGCTGCATACTCATTTGTCACGCTCTCTTCCTTGCTTTTTTTCCTAGAGGCTTTGGATGCTTTCCAATTCATTAGGAATTGTCTTTCCATTTCTTTTACTTCTTTCCCATCAAGGGATTCTGAGGAAAAAGGAAAACACACACACACTTTTCATCATAAAGTTAGTCAACTAAAAGGTTAAACCCTTAAATATCTTATATACACTGATATGTTTCCTTTTGCCAAAACTTGCTTACATTTTAGTTAACTTTGTCAGAAAAGAGATCAAGTGATAGATTATATCTTGAAAATTATTCATAAAGAAATGAATTGCATGTGTAACATGGCAGTTTTCAAATGCATGGGAAAGAGACTATAAATTATTTGTATGGTTTGCAAGGAGAATGTTTGATATCCAAATTAAGACATGATACTGGGAGTGCAGGGGTCTAAAATGAGAGCATACATTTACACAGGACATATACATTTATATGGGCATAAGGAATTACACACTTGCAACCAAAACCTGCCTGCATTACTCATCAAGTAGTCCCACTGACCTCTTGGGGCCATCTGTTGTTGTAAGAAAGCACGATTTGATCCTTTATCATAACTTCACTCACTCTTAGTAGAGTAGGACCCACAGTTCTAGTATGATTTGACTCCATCCACATTTCCAAATTAAGTATCTTGTTTGACTACAACTTAGGCCTGGTCTACACTTAAAAAATAGATCAACTTAGCTACATTGCTCAGGGCTTTGAAAAATATCGTGCCTTGGGTGCAGTAGTTAGGTCAACCTAACTCTTGATGTAGACATGCCTAGGTTGATGGAAGAATTCTTCCATTGACCTAACTACCATTCTTGGAGAGGTGAATTAACTACATCAACAGAAAAACCTCTTCCATCAATGTAAGAAGCATCAACATAAAATGCATAGTTAAGACACCCAAACTACCTTAACTCTACCCTGCAGTAAAGCTACAAGGGGAAAAAAATGAAAGATATCTTTAAAAATCAGTATTGCCTAATCTGGGACCACAAACACAGAAAAGCCTGAATTGTATGGATATGCCATAGTATCACTCCTTTTTAGTAAACTGTATTTTTGTTAATAATAATAAGTTGAGTCATAATAAGCAACAGGGTTTTTTTAGCTTATTAATCAATTTAAGCTATATAACTTGTACAATAGCTTTTAAAAATTATATTTACCACCTGACATTAATGTGGAGGACATTAATTGGTTTCATAGGAATTTCACTGTAATTTAAAAATAGATAATGTGCCAGCTATTTTTTTTAAGTGGAAAGTGTTCTAACCATACTCTTTTACCTAGAGTTTTTGACTGTATAATAAGCCTGTCCCTGTATTTTGGTTTGCGGCAAACAGGATTCCCTTTAAGATCCATTCTGCACAGCTTGGTCCATTTGTTCAATACAAACTCCAAATCCTGCAATTAACAGAAGAAAAGAGGAAAAACAGACTGTTGCTTTATCTTGAGACTGTAGATGATAGAATTCAGTAATCATGCTGGTTGTTCACTGAAAAGTCTGCTTTTGGACTTCTGGGGGTAGAATTAAGTATGTGTGTGTTTGTAGGACTGGGGCTTTGTATGACACTTTTTGAACGCAGCACAGTATTTTACATAATAGAAATAGGAAGGCAGTGACAGAAACATTTACAATCAAATACAAAGTGAGTGATGGCAAGCTAACATGCCAATCATCATCCGTTGGTTTTGATTCTTTATTTCTGACACTCCCCTCTAGAGTCAGGTTTTCACATCCCAAGACAATTGTCTAGCACTAGTTCCTATGATAAAAATCCTCAGCTAGCTGAGGCACTTCCACATGGGAGGAAAATGGTTATGGAAAGAAGCCAGAAAGCAACAGTACTAAGTAGGACTTGTTCAGACACATTGTAACAGAAGGGGACTCTGGGTCAAGAAGAGAGTGGGGAATGCAACAAGCTGTAGGTCAAATCTTTCCATAAATGTATTAGGTTACCAGTCCCATGGTTTTGCTTTGCTTGTACCGGACTTGGTGCTAACAACAACATTCATTATCCTAGAACTGTAAGATGTTGTCTAACATTTTAAACTGTAAATGCTCAGTCCATGCTCTGATGTTGTCTAATCAGATTTCCATACACTCTGAGCCTATTTTTGCAAACGCTCTGGCTGATGGCAGAAGTTTCTTTTGGCTGATTTTGCAATGTCTCTGGAAAGCCAAATAGAGCAGAGACTTTATCTGAATTGACCTCCACCTAGTGCTTATCCTATTTTCATGCAGGAAAAATTGATTGCTGAAGAAGCATTTTTGGAGGTGTTAAAGATTTTCTAACTCAGAGAACCCGTGATCAGTAATGACATGAAAGCTCAGGTCCGACAACGGCTCTAGCTGAGAATTCTAGCCTGAAAACCGGTATTTTATGGACATGCATATAATCTGGTCTATCTTCATCATGCTTCTCTTGTGTGAGAGCATGGAAACTTCTATTGGGTTAGTGGGAAGACCATAGAATAGGGTCCTGATGCCAGGCATCAAAAATGTTAGCACTTGGTAGCTGAACACAAGAAAGATCCTGTTTTTAGGATATAATAATGCTACTTGCAGGCAATTATCTTTGCCATCACACTTTTAAATGCCAGACACTGGAGAAAAGCCAGTCAAGAAGACAATAAGACACAGGAGGAGAAGATATACAGCCTTTTGCATCATAGAAGGCCCTTAAAATATAATTCTACCTGCCAAGACTTCAGAAATTCATAGGACAGTGGATATTTCATGCAAAAATTGATTAAAAAAATAAAACTAAAATCTGGCAAATCATGCTGGAAAAATATAATTTACACAAGACATAGTAACTCCCCTTCATATCTGTGGGTGGCCAGTTACATTCTTGGCCCAAATAGTGAAACGTTTAAAATACACCTTTCTGCAGTCTGGGTTTCTGTCTGGTAAATCAAGGGCAATATGACCTAGATCAAACTTTTTCTGTCTTTTAACTTCAATATATTAAAGTTAACTAGATCTGCAGGCTATTCATAAATGCTTAGTAAGTTGCTCCATTCTATTCAAAGAGTCTACCTTCTGAAATACACATGGTCCAAAATTTCCTTCCAATGTTACTCTGAATATGAATCCATACAGTATGTGGCTGTATAGACCATTTGAGAGGAGATCCTAAAGGCTATGTATGAGAGTGAAAGAAGGGGTGGATAATACTAGAACTGATGTACCATAGTTGTAGAAATATCTGTTGAATGAGGATCAGCATTTCATAAACCAGAAAATTTGGACAGTTTTCATGGCTTGATAGCAAAAGTCAAATATCTGCTGATCTGAGTTCAAATTCAGACTGCAAAATTAATAACAATGTGCCCCATTATCTACTCTGTCTCTGAGAGTAGAGGGAACTTAAATCCATGGGGAATGCAGAAGATGATACTCTACTGCATCATTCCACTCTCTTCCCAATCTGATGAAAGCCCCTCTGTAGGTGTACCATGTGGTTTAGGATTCATGGGTAGAGAACAAGCGGACAAAGGAAAAGGCAGCCTGAACCTCCTCCTTCCTAACAAAAACCCATGGGACTTTTGTAGATAGGTTAATGCTTACACCCACTTCTCCACTCCATAGTTTGGAACTGTTTAAGGGTAGATCTGGAGTAGCAGCCTGTGGGAAGCCCAGGGGAGAACAGTTCCCAGAGAAGCCATGCTGATAGAGTGAGTGCTGAAGGAAGTCCAAGAGGGGACAGCTGCAGTATGGAGACACAGAACCTTCTTCTTGTGGAATGTCCCATGTGGGAACAGTCCACCTAGGGAAACATTGTTAGTTCCATAAAATTAATTACAAAGGAAGACTCTATCCGTATCTGTCTGCATGATACTGTGATAACATAACTGTTTAGTAGATTCAGTATATACCCCCTCTCCCTCAAAAAAGTGTTAAATAACTTTAGGAAAAAGACATTTTTGCCTGGGCTTATTTAGAAAGAAAATATTTAGCCAGCACAATTTATTATTTTGTTCTTATCTGGGCAATCAGCCATTGTCTTGACAAATGTTTAATAAGTATTAGATTTCCCTTTAAAAGAATTAATTCAATTAATATAAGTTTTTAGAACACAAAACTGCATATTACTTAAAACCATAACATGTAAACTGCTACACTTTGATGAATGCACAGAGTGCTGTAGATTTTCATGAGCAGTTACTCACTAGATAAATGACCCAGAACATACTCAGTCTAGCGTATGTTTATCTAAGAACACACTAATCCTGTGCTAAAATATGATTAGCCTTTCGATATGCTCTAGTTGTTCATTGCCTTCCTGTCTCTAATAAAGTGCTTTCACTTTCCAGCTTTCAATAAACTGTACTAAAGGGACCAGACACTTTTCTGGGCAGTCTCTTGTTTGATAAATGATCATGTCATGCTATCACTTTGAGGTCTGCTACAAAATATTGACGAGCAAATTATATTCCACATACAGGAGGTGTGAGTGCCTCAGTAGGCTGCTGTAGTACTGGCAATAACCTTCTTCACAATTAATGATGGCCATTTAAGGACTAGTACTTGACCAGTATGCTCCAATTTTTATTGGAAATGTCTAGCTCAGCTGCCCTAACTACATCTACAGACAGCAATTTGTCACCATTCTGACTACCTGTCATAATCTATTTGAGAAAAAATCTATAATTTTTCTCTTGTTCATGACTGAATTGTGAAGTGAATGAATTCATCTTTTTTGATATCTTCTTGTCATAATCAATAATGGCCAGAGGTTGAATAAATTAAAGACTTTGAACATACAGATGGTTTTATATAGGTCTTTTCAGCATTTTCTATATCAAACATAACATTTACATAGACATTAGATCATATTCTTCTCAAAATAAAGGTTTGTAGATTTAAGTTTTTATAAAAACAACAGACTATTTCCAGCATCTAGTAAAGTTCTAATTGAAACAGTTGGGTTTTTTTAAAGCAAATAAATATCCCTTTCAATATTTGCACTGAAACTTAACAAAACAGCATCCTCGTAGTGTGTGTGAACCTGACTAGAAACAAAAGTGAAACTGCTAGTTTACTTTAATTGTCCAGACATAGAGAAATGAAAAATCAAGCAAGCAGAACTAGTAAAAAGTAAATGAGGTTTTTTAAAAAAATATTTAATTTGGAAGAATCCCAGGTGTTATTGATAAAAAGAGCTTTTTTAAAATTGTAATTATCTAAAGTATCTCTTCACAGTGCTGCTAATGTTAGTAAAAGGCACCTAAGCATACATCAACTTAGAAATGAGGGAATTAAAAAAAAAACAAAACAGCTGTAAGTAGTTTCATGTACTGTACATGAACCTGGCTCCCTCCTGCTAGTTTTTGAGGTTTTATAATGACATTTTCTTTTTCTTAAAAATGATTTTCTGTTCCCTGTTGCTGTGTCAGAATACTCACAAAAACAAAAATGAAAACTGACTAATTAGCTAACTACACTTAGGACAGGGAAAAACTGTCACATAATCCAAATAAACAAATATAGAAAATATATTCTTCTTTAATTGCCTTGAGTTATTTGAATATTAGGTATTACTTTTATAATAGTATGTAGAAAATGTTCAGGCAGAAATGTGATTTTTAAATCGAAGTTGTTTGTTAGGTTTTAGCTTGTCTGTTGTTTTTATTTTCAGCTTCCTGACATCAGTGTACAGCAATTTACAACAGTAAAGTTGGTTGGTTGGTAAGAATTAAAGAAAATTATCTAAAGTCTTTCTGTTAAATTGCCATCAGTGCAGTTCAGATCCCATTTGATTATCCAAACCTCACTTATCTGAAACAGGGTCATGTTCCCTCATGTCTATTAATGAAACTGAAAATTCCCTTAATTGTCCAAAACTTCAAGTATATGAATTTATTAGTCTTAATCCTCAATTATGCTGAGCTCATGCACAGCACAGGTGCGGGCGTGGGTTTATTATGCTGCCATAACAAAACTGAACTACGTTATGTTCAGAGAAAAAGATAATTGATATAGTTACACTGGACAAATCTCATACCACAGTGAAAAGGGTGTAAAGGAGATGGTTCATGTCACATAGTTCTGTTATGCCTTTCACTTTCTTCTCCTGCACAGACTACTATTCCATTCCCTGTGCCATTTTCCTCTCCTGCACAGACTATTTAATGTTCTCACTGTTGCTATTAAACTCTGCAAAATCCTTGATGGCTTTATAGCCCTGGCTCCTCTTCTCTCTGTCCGTCATTTCTCACCACTGCACAGACTCTGAGGCCTTCTGCCCTCTCTCCTCTGCCCGCACTATTGTTTCCAATTTTTGCCCACAACATCTAACAATACCTGATTTCCTTACCTGCTCTTCTTGCTGTCCCCACCTCCTGCACAGTGGGAAAGTACAACTTTAATTTTCCATCTAAATCTTTGCACCTTGTTGTTACTTGATTTAAATTATAAATATACAGTAAAGACTTGAAATCTACTTTCCTTTTCCTTTTTCTTATGTTGAAGAAACAGTGAAAAGACACCAGTGAAAAGAGAAGTGTGACTGAGACTTTCCATAACAAAATATAAATAATGACATGTTGATTTAGCGGGAATACTGTTAATACGTAGTAATTATTATTAGCCTCATTATACAGAGGTAACTGAGACAGAGAAGTTAAGCAACTTGCTTAATGCCAAATAAGGAGTCATTTCAAAGGCAGTATTTGAACCTAGCAGCTGATTGTTTTCACTCCAGTTCTGGATCACTAACATGATATTTCTACTGTTTTCTATCTTCACCCTTTTCTAACCCAGAGAGTCATAGTTCTAAAGTCTCTATCTCTCTAAAAATTTAACACATCCAGACAGGCTACACAAAAATATTTTCCCGTGAAGTCATAGAGAGAAAAATAAGAGTGATAACATAAATGTAAAAGAACTGTCCCAAACTATGTGTCTTCCCATATAAAGGTTCTGATGTGGCTGAAAGGCCATTTCCTGTTATAGTATAGAAAAAATTGTCAAGCTTCACATCTTTATATCAGTAGATATATTTTAAATTGCAGCCTTTTAGAAGTAATTTGTCCATAATGAGATGATATGTTTTTGAAAAAGGTAAACAATCAAGGATCTGAACTTAAAATAGCTATTGTACATGTTTAGGTGTCTGATTATTTGGCTATCTTCCTACAGATGTATTTGGAAGAACTTTCATTTTCACGCTGACCATGACAGAGCAGTTCTGTATAACTGGAGAGTTCTTTGATGATTTTAGAAGCAGGAAATCTATGGACTTTAAACTGCTGCAGATCTCTAGTGACATAGTGAACACCCTGATGTTACATATACACTCTGTTCCTCTTTGGATAAGAAAGCTGACTTTACATCTGACAGTTGTTTTAGAATTGATTAAAATCATTTTGAAAACAGCAATTTGCCTTGGAAAGGAAAATTTGTGATTCAGTTTTTGAATATCACAATCTGGTGGTCAGTGTCTCAACCATAACTGGCCAGGCAAAGTGAGGCTCTAGACTCAACTTCATGGCTTTGTCTGGAATGCAGTAATTTTTTAATGCTGCATCCAATCAATTCCAAAATTTCAATAAACGGTTTAGGCATCATTATTGAGACTGGTGAAAATAGGAAACTGGACATGGGAAAATGGGGGTGGGGAGAGAAGGTAGGGGGAGAGGGGGTTGGACACAGAGCACATGGAATCCAGTTAGCAGACCAATCAGCTTCACCAGGTCTGTAATTATCTGTTTGATGGCAGCCAATAACACTTCTCATCTCATCTCTGCCCTTCTTCCCAATAAAGTTTAAATTGTTCTCCCAGGCAGAAAGAAAAGAAATAATAATGGTGGGGGTAAATGGGAGAAACCCCTGGCATGAGAGATGAAGTTGGAGGTTGCAGGGAGTCCTGAAAAAGAGGGGAATGGGAGGGTAGCACATATGGAGTTGTAGGAATGGAGGGATTCAAGGAGTCACTGGCCTGGGGAAAGAGCTCAACCTACAGAAGGAATAAAAAGTGCAACCCTCTACTATTCATTTTACTATTACATCAGGTGCCATCCTTTTAAGTGTAGTTTCCAGAATAACATGAGTCACATCAGCCATGAAATTCACTACTGTAGAAAACAAGTAAAGATATATTCCAAACTTCAATTTCTGACTGACAAATTAAATGTACCACTTCCTCCCACTTATTTTTATTTTCTTCTCCTTCCCAGGTAAGTTTTAGTTGTTTTGTATGAATAATATTATTATGCAATATGTACAGGATTGAATAATATAGATGTGGCTTGCTGTTCCTCTTTCTCTTTTCTCAGTTAGTGAATCAGAAAGAAGACTAACAGTGGATTATTTGTTTAGATGGGAATATATTCCTTTAAGAGAATTGGAATTGTTGGTATTTAGTTCAGTTTAAAAAAACCTAACCCTCAATTTCAGAAGAAAACTAGCCTTTGCTGTAAATCTCTATGGCCTAAGTAAAATATATTAAACCTATTCATGCAATGTGCTTCTATAGTCATTTATTTAAAATGTACCCTCCTGTGATGCCCCCAGCCTGAGCAGGTTTGGACATAACAAAACATTCATCACATCTTTAAACTTCTGTCTCATGTGTTAATGTTATTCATTAGTGATATCTATATGAGGCAAGATACTGTTTAAAATTTATTTATTTTTTTTAATTTTGCAGGAAGGATATATCACATCTTTCAGAAGTATAGAAGAGTTGACAAGGCAAACCCCTTCTGAGAAGATAAACTGTATTATTGAAAATATAGATCCAGAAAACTTGTTTAATGCATTTTATTTAAACCACATTCATTGCAGAAAAAAAGATTGTAAATGCACTCAAGACATCACTTTCTGTCTCACTATGTAGATTTCTTTATAACTACTACTATGCAAGATAACGGCTCTTGCATAGAAGACACTAAGGTCCTTCTCCAAAAAGGGCATGGGTTCTACAGATTTCATGTCTTCCAAATGAAAGAAATTCAGTAGCCACCTTCATGACCACTGCTTCTTATGATATTCTGGCATAAATAAAACTTCTGGTGTAATTTGAAGATGGGAAGAAGGGCTGAGACACTGGCCAGCTGATCAAATTTCTAAAAACTGCCTTAACTCATTTACGCTCAAAATGCTGACTAACATGTGGAGATTTATGGCAGTTATCCCAAGACAGAGAACTAAAAATTGTAATGTGGTAAAATTTACTTGCAAGTTAGTTAAAAACAAGCCAAATCCAAAATTCTGATGCCATGGGGCCTTTGCACTGCAGGCCTGATTCAAAGTCCACTGAAGTCTGTGGAAAGATTCCCATTTACTTCAATCTGATTTGGATCAGGCTCCATAACTGGGGGCACAATAAATTATAAGAATAAAACAAATGCTGAACTAGCTATTAAAATACCTTAATAATAATGATCAGTCTGATTATTTTGATTTCACTCACACAAAATATTAAAAAAAACATTCTATTTAATACCTTCACATGGTGAAGTTGATTGTCAACTGCTATAAGATGAGAAATATTTTCCAGAAGTGCTAATTCTCCCAATTCATCTATATTGTTATTGCTGATATTCAACACTGACAAAGATTTCTGGAAGAAAACAGAAAAAAATACAATTATTTTCTCACATTGCAAAAGTGTAATAGTAATTCCTTTGAGAAAATTCTGTCAGCAGGGGCACATTGTGAATTTTGTAAGGTTTGGCTGAAATATGTAAATGAGACTACACAGGATCGTTTAATATTCCACATAACCTTTGATGCTGGATGTGCATGTCCTCTGTATAGGGGCTTGAGGGTCCCCACAAGGATATGTATTTTGGGTCATGAAGTCAACCTGCAACAATGTTGTATCTCTACTGTTTTAATAATATAATGCTTAGCATTTATACAGCATTTTTAATTTGAATGTTTCAAAGTGCTGTATAAAGATGGGTAAGTATAACCCAAAGAACTCTTGATGCCAACTGGCAGATGGCACAGGGTGCAGAATGCTTTACAGGGATCCAGTGGGTCACATACCGCATAACAGTTCACCGAAGGGTGGCATGTGAAGTCTCTACTGTAAGCCAGTTGCCCCCTGGACATTAAAATTGTTGCAAAATGTATATGTAGATAATATTAAGGAGCTCTGTATCGATACTGAAAATCATGTTCTTGAGGTCTTGGAGTTAAGGTAGGTCACCAGGGGGTGACATATCTTGCAGATGTTCCTTTCAGGCAGAAGGTAACTGACACTTATTTCCCTGTCTCTTCATTTCTGTATTGTATGCTGTGACGCCTGCTGGGGGTACCCAGGATTGTAAGGCAACTTGCTGCTACCTGCCCTTAGAGTGAGGAAGCCTCATCTATGCCTGATGGAGGTCAGTTCTCCAACTCCACCAGCCACGAGCAACACCAGCACTCCACTCCAGGCCTTGCAGGCCCCGCTGTTACTTTGCAGGTTAGTGATAGGGACACTCCAACCCTCAAGCCCACTGAGCATCTCCCTGGAGTGTCCAACTCCTGGGACTCCTGGACACTCACAGTATTCACCAATCCACTACTTCCAAAGAAACAGCTTATCAGTTTCACTTTATATCACCACTCAGCTTAATTCAAAGCACTTAGTTTTATTTATAGTGAAATCAAGCACACATTTATTTAACAAAGAATAGAGATTCAAGTAGTAGTATTGGAAGCAAAAGGTTACATATAAAATAAAATTATAACACATTCTAGGGCCTAAACTTAATTAACAAGATACTCATGTGTACTAAAGTATTGCTCACCCCAAATTCCTGCAATGCACTGCTAAGCAAGCTGTGACCCTTTTTTCATGACATGTGCAAGCTGTCAGTTTGTCTCCCAGGTGAAGGATTCCCTGTGTTTCTTTGCACTCCAAGATATACCAGACTAATTCTTCAACTTTATTCATAAATAGGGCACCCCCTGCTGTTTGTTTCTTCCTGTTGTTTTCCTCTCTGGTAGACTTCACAATCTCTCAATTTGTACCTGAGGGACAGTGGGGCCCATAAGACCTAGAGGAGAGTGTTTGTGTTGTCTGTGGGCTCCTTGTGCTAAGGGCTGGTGGTAGAGTGGTGCCTCACAAGCTAGAGGACCATGAAAGCATCACAATAAGTATTAATAGCCCTAATTTCCAGAAGCAGAGCTGAGACACAGAAGTTAATTGACGCCCATGGTCACACACCAAGTCTACAGAAGAGCTGGTATTAAAATCCATATTTTCTGACTCCCACATTCCATGCTCTAACCACTAGATTATGCTGCCTTCCTTTCAGACCTGATCTCACAAACCTTGTTCATATGCACACTCCTTTCTCATATGCACAGTCCTATTGCCTTAGCCTTTCTTTTGGAACTTACCCTCTTGATGAGTCCAAAATGAATAAACATGACCTGGGCCTTTTAGTACCGTGCCACTTTTTTGAAAACAACATGGAGGTAATCCATCATGGAACACTCTTTTGGAGTACCCATAGTGAGCCCGCTGTTCTATCCCCAAAATAAATGTAGTTCAGATAGCCTTTATCCAAATTAGCAAAATACTGTATACTTTTACGTTAAAGGAAAAAAAGGCACTTAAGCATTTAGGAACTGGAAAGAGGCATGTTGAACTTGCATGTTTAAATATAGGCCAGAAAAGGGACTAATTATTGCTTAACTGCTGATTGTTTCTTTCAGCAGTGCAAATCTAGAAACCTAAATCCCTCCTAGAACCTAATCTGAAGAGTGAGCTCTGCATTTCAGAAAAGGGCAGAAGTTTTAGCTCTACCATCCTTCCCGTGCACACAATTAATAACCTCAAACTTCCCAAACAGTGGTCCAGGGACCACTGCTGGTTGGCAAAACAATAGCTGGTAATCCATAGAGAGATCACTGGCTCATGTTTCTGGCCCCTTCCTTGTTTCCAGCCATGAGAAACAAGAACAGATGAGAGAGGAAACAAATGTGAAGAGCAAAAATAGACACTGTGATTAACTTTGTATAAAAAGGACAAAAGACACCTCTCTAAAGATGGTTGAAGAAAAACCTGAATATATTTCACAGACTGAAAAAACTGTTCATCTTTTCCCCAGAATGCTGCCAAATTCATTGGCTCCTGGGTTATTAACTCTAAGTGCCACCTCTGAAAAAGTTTGCAAGCTTGGATTCAAGAATTGAGTAAATGACTTTTCTATGATAAATCTCTTCTCTCTTTTCAACTTATTCACTGTTTATTTCTTCTGCATAAAGAAAAAGTATCCTTCAGCTTCAGGCAAATAAATAAATACATTCCACAAATAAACAAGCAAACAGATGGCTGGACTCTGCTGTAATGTGGCACTCCAATTTTTTCCTAGCTATTTTCTAAGTTACATGGAGAGAAAAAAAAATCTATTCTTTACAGATCCCACTTGAATGGAGCCCTTATAACTAAGGAAAAGGGGGCACTATACAAAATATTGAGCCATCCACACTATCTTCCTTTCATAGGTCTATTGCAGGGGTCGGCAACCTTTGGCACGTGGCTCTTCAGGGTAATTCGCCCACCCTGTTCCTGCAGCTTGCACTGTCCGGGAACAGTGAACCGCAGCCACTGGGAGCTACGGGGGCCAGGTCTGCGGATGGGCAACGTAAACAAAATGTCTCGCAGCTCACCAGCAAATTACTTTGATGGGCTACGTGCTGAAGGTTGCCGACATCTAGTCTATTATCACTGCTTGTCAGAAAATTCATATATATGCTTACCGCCAGAGAATGAAGAGTTCTGGGATCAAACAAGAGCTTTTCTCCAAGAGGTAGCCGCTGGCTTTCAACATGTAGCTCTCTCAGTTCTTCTAATGTTTCCAAGCCCTCTACTACCGTGATGTAATTGCCGCCCAGATACCTGCAGAAAATAACATAAATGGGACTTAACGCAGTTTGAGGGTAAAAAACAAAACAAAGCAGATCCACACTCAAGTCTCAAAATAGAAATGAATCCCTTACAGGCATTATTAAACTGTAGCAACGAATGTGTTAAGGAACTGAAACTGAGTGAAGAATTCTTATGTAAATAGACTTCTACCCAACTGTACTGTTTATAGATTAACAGATGCAAGTCTAGTCTATCCATTCTATTAGTCTATAGATAATAATAATGTTGTTAAATCTTCTGGAAAAGAAGACAGTATTTCAAACAGAGTAAGTCTAATGATAAATTTCAAATAATATCCATTGCTACACAGTGTATGTAGTCACAGAACACTTGAATGGAAATATCATATAGCCAATGAAGGGTATTTATGATTTCTGGCAAGGCTCCTCCTTTGCCTCATCAGCTCGAGTTTCTGCTTTGGCAGTAGGGGCCTAAAATAAATCAGTCCTACTCTGGAGGTTTTGAATGATTTGGGCTTTTTTCCCCAATGCTTACAAGGTGAGCCTCAAGGTAGGCACAAATAGTTCTCTTAAGCACAAAAAACAAACTCACAACACAAAAGAAATATATTTCCTTGTCCTTCTCCAAGGTGTTAACTTTTTATTATGCTGGCATCTGGCTGCCAGCCTTTCCCCAAATAGAAGTAAACTTGGTTGCTTCCCCTATAGCAGGGGTAGTCACAGGTGGACCATGGTCCAAATCTGGACTTGCAGATGCTTTTGAATGGACGCTGAAATCTTTTTATTTACTTATTATCATTATTGTTGTTATTTTCACTGGAGTATTGATCTTGACTGTACCTTGACCAAGAAATTTGGACCTTGGTAAAAAATGAGTGACTACCACTGCTCTATAGGGGGTACGGCAGTTTTCTACCTAGAAGAAGCTTTTTCTCACTGATACCCCTAACCCTGCTGTAGTTTGTTTGGCATCCCTCTCTCTCACCAGAAGAGGGTTTTTTTAAGGTCATCAGCATCATTTAATTGGACTCAGGTGTCTCTAATTAACCTGAGGTAACCTTGTTTCAGTACACAGGGAAAAGAGCCTTCACCATTCTAGGATTGATATACCTGCCTTCCACATTAACAAATGGATCACAAGCTTCAGCTTGTCTGAGCGACCCGGTTCAGTATTCATTTAGCATCCAGAGAGGTTAAATGCTCTACTTAACACTTCCAGGTGGCGGTACATCTTCAAACATGCAGGCCTTGCTTGGTTTTACTTCCTAGATCTGATTCTCATCAAACACTCTCCCCTGCACTCTAGTTTTTATCATGCCTTTCCCTGCAACCACTGTAAAAAAACCAAAAAAACAAACCACTTTCTTATAGCTGTCAGATCTGACTTTGTCACGGATTTGAAAGACAACATTTAGCTTACTTACAGGGAAAGGACTTCAATGCTTAATTTCTTCTTAAATTTCTTATCCATACATATTATACAATATTTTTTTTTTATTTTTTCAAAAAAGAATTTTTACTTACAGTTTCTCAAGTTTTTTCAGTGATGTGAGGTTCTCTATACATGAAATGCAATTGTTTTGCAGGTACAGGTGTGTTAGATTGGAAGCAAAGCACAAGTTATGGATTTGTCTAATTTGGTTATCATACAAATACAGGACATTAAGATTTCTGCACAAAGAGAGGTCATCCTGGAAGAAAGAATAAAATGATTATATTCAGCTCCCTTATAATCAACTTCTGGAGCTTGTTATTTTTTGGTTTAGATTCAGTTCTGCTGTATGATCTATCTGTAGATTTTCACCACTGACAAACACTAATTTTAATTCACCATTTGTAATAAACATAATTAAGCTACTGTCTCCTGGGGCAAAGACTGATTTTTCTTTTTAATGCTTTGCTGTATTGAAACTGAGAATCATGGCTCTCCCCAGCCTGTGAACAGGACTTAGTTTATGATCTCATTGTCTTCCCTGCCTTCTTCAAGTACATTTCAGGAAAACATCTGTTCAGTGGATTGGTGCCTCAAACAAACTGAAAGCTACCTTAATATGTCATTGGTGTAATGGAAAACAGTTTCTCAGTATAAAAACGTTGAATGTATTTTACTATATTTCCTTTTTTAAGATTTCACCAGAATCTGACGCTTCCTTGAAAGACATTCTTAAAAATAACCTGAAAAATATATAAAATTCTGCTAGAATATTTATATCAAAGTATTCCTAAGGCATCTGTCATCTTGGTATCTAAAGGCCTGTTCTCCTGCAACTGGATCTTCATGGCAGACCCCTGCTCCTGGGCTTAGCTCTTTTAACTCCAGTGGGGCACCATGAGGGTGCAGGTGTTTGCCTACATAGAATCCAGCCACAGGATCAGGGCATAATACCTTTACAGTTCAAAACAGTGTTTAATATTTTGTTTTTAAGAAATCCATCCCTGGTTTGACTTTAGTCGTGCAGGGTCTAGCAATTTCAAAATACAGTTAGTATCTTGACGGAAATCAGAACTAATCCAGGCCCCACTGAAATCTATGTCAAAACTCCCATCATTAAGTTGAAAAGGAGCAGGATAGAGCTCACAGTTTGCAGGTTTACTCTTTTAAAATTTAACTACCATTATTTTTAAAATGGTTAGACCAAAGAGAGCAAATTCATTCACTAATGAAAGGTATAACTTGTGCAATTTTGGACAACCACCATAATGGACCAAATGTATTAGCCTCATTAGCCTCACTTGACCTATATCCCATCCTGTTTCTCTCCTTCCCCTTCCCAATGTTCCTCCAAAATGCAGGGAATAAATCATAGGCAAGTGCAAAGAATTTGCTACAAGTTAACAACTCTTCCATAAGATTCCCAAGAGAAGAAAAAATAGCTGTTTAAAAATGAAAATAGTCCTGTATTTTAGCACCAATTGAGACTATTACTACCTCTTTAAAATAATGAAAAATCTGAGCTGCAGAGTTTCTGTTCCCCCCCTTCCTCTCTTGGTCATTAATTAGTTACAGTACTTTTATTAGGTATTATTTGCATTGCAGCAATGTCCAAAGATCCTTAATTAGCATCAGTGCACTGGATAAAACTTTACAGCTCACATTTTTCATGAACTTAATAAGGTGGCAAATGTCTCAAATTCAATTAAAAGATAGTTAACTAATTTCATTTTTAAAACAATAATTATATATTTGCCTCTTCTATGGAATGTTACGAAAGAGATTGTAAACTTTAACCTTTCTTAAACTACAAAACATTATTTAGCATATGAAAGGCAGAAAGCTACTGAATGCATCTCTCTTCTTCAAAGTGCAATTGCTTTTATATACTTCTTTCTTTTAATAAAAATAATTAGGTAAAATAGCTGATGTGCCCAATACATCCTTCAACTGTGCTGGATACATAGGTTATACCAGTGATGAGCTGCCAAAATCTTAACAACTGGTTCCCTATAAAAAGTTCTGATTTAAGGGGGGGAGTGGGNCCGGGGCAGGGGGGAGACATACTCGTGGGACAGGGGGCCCCTGCAGGGCCTGGGGAAAATTGCTCCCTGCCAGCAGCCCTGGAGCTTGCAGGCCCCTGCCCCCCGCTTACCTTGCCTGAAGCTCAAAGCAGCAGGACGACTCAGGAGCTCAGCTGAGCTGCCCAGCTGGTGGCGGCTGGCCACACTGCAGCTGGGGGGAAAACGGGGCAGGGGCCAGGGGAACCTCAGCCTCCCCAGCTGGGAATCCTGGGAGCAAAAGGATGGTCCGGCCCACGGACCAAAGTTCTTTGTCCACCCCTTGGCCCTTTAACAATCGGTTCTCCACGGTGGTCTAATTTTAGCAACCGGCTATTGGGAACTGGTGGGAACCTGCTCCAGCTCACCACTGGGTTACACCCCACACTTTCATGCAGTTAAAAATCCCAACTGACTTCAATGAGTTTTGCCTGCCTTAAGACAACAGAACAAGGCCAATGGTCAAGAACAATTTTGTTGGTCAGTGGGAATTACAAAACACTGAAGTGTGTGAATATATGAAAGAACTACAGGTACTATCACAGCTTTAAGGTGTTTATGTTCCAAATATCTGTACGTTCCAAATTAATCTTATGTGCTGCCAAGTACACCCACGCTCTCCCAGAGTATATATTTTTTAAAATTCAGCAATGCATGCTAAAATGTGTGTTTCCAAATAGACCTTTTAAAAAATCTGGTCAATTATAATGTTTTAAAATATAATATAGGGATCAGCATTGTCCTCCCAAAAATTAACAAATAATCAAAAACAGCACTAAAACATCCTAAAACCCCAGCTATAAAACTAAGTTAAAATTAAAAGTAGTATTTTCATGATTTATGAAAAAGTCCTTACAATTGTATCAATATTTTTATCTGATAAGTTCAGGTGAGTTATCTTTCTCAGGTACTGTGCCAGGGATTCGTCCTTGCGGTTTTTGTGATTGATGCTTTTAGCAACTAGATCCACTGTTAGTCGAACCATAATTCTGTAATTAGCCAAATTTTCACAGAAACTGTTTCGATATCACTACAAATTCCATATATTCTTGTAAGTGGCTTTTCTAAAGTGCCTTCAAAATAAAATGAACAAATAAGATTACAGTGTTTTTAGATAGAAACTCTGGCAAAGTTAAAAAAAATATTTTACCAAAAATCTCATTAAAGTTTAATGTAATTTTCCCTGTGCAATTTCTTTCACATTTACTGCAAGGCATTTATGTATAAACAGAAGCCTCCTCTTTTATAATTAACTGCTCCCTCCTGGTTTTCATCTTCTTGTTTTTGAAATTTTTCCAAAAAATAAATGATTATATCACAATATTTTGTTTGTTGTTTCAGTGTGTTTTAGAGGCTTGCAACACCCATTTCTAGTCAATTTCATACTGAAGCAGTAAAAATAATTCCTGGCCACTTTTACATAAATAACTAATTACTGACAGTCCCTAACCTTAATTCAAAAGCACTTTTATCAGCAGTTAATCAATTTACACCAAACATAAGAAGCTTTAAGTATATCTGATATCCTCAAGGATTCAAAAACTTAACTCTAAATTTACATTTGTTTATTACTGGGGTTGGTGGCACGTCTTATCCTAATGATCAGGAGTTCTCAAACTTCATTGCATCACAACCCCTTCTGACAACAGTTATTATGTGACTGGGGGGCGGAACCCAAGCCCTGCCACCCTGGGTGGGGGGAGAGGGAGCTGGAGCCTGAGCCTCACTGCCTCAGGTGGGGGTTAAGCGCTCGGGCTTTAGTGTCAGCCCTGGGTCCCAGCAAGTCTAATGCTAGCCCTAGCGAATCCATTTTAGAGTCCTGACCACAGTTTGAGAACCACTGCTATAGATGCACCAATATGGAGTTGCACAATAGTTAACATAACTCTGTAGCGCTGTTGGTGAGCACACAACTTTAGAGTAAAAATTTAATATCGAAAATGTGCCAAACCTGGTTTTATCACTTAAAACACTGATAAGTATGAAAATAAAGTATTAAAAGACAGCTGCAGCCTAAATTCTTAGGGAGGATTGACCACGTGCAAAGTCTAAAGCTTAACAGCTTTCAGCTGTACATGTACAAAACAACTTTATTTAGTTTTATTTAATGAGGAAAGTATACTTTTTTCCTGCTCACAATTCAAAATGGACTGAGCAGATTCTCCTTAAACTTTCCCCCACAATTTCACCAGTGACCTGAGGCAAATCATGGAGAGCATAGTGTTACCAACTCCCACGAAATCTGTGGCTCTTCTTAAATCCCAGCTCCTGGATTCATGTGACTACATGAGAACTGAAGCTTTTTCTAAAAAAAACAAACAAAAAAATAAAAAAAATTCTAGCTCTCATGGTTGTGGATCAAAGCTTGAAAATTTTTGGTGCCACACTCAAAGACACATAGTACCAACTCCACATTTATTGTTTTAAAAATCTTGTTATTTTTAAGCCAATATCATGATCAGCTCAGGTCAGCAATACTAAGAATGTCACCGAAGAAATGAAGTCTGAGAAACTAAGCAGCAGGTGAAATGCAAGGAGAGCTGATACAAGCGTCCCCCCATGCTCCATATGCATCAGGGCCTAATATGCCATGGAGCCATGTAGGGGTGCTGGAACAATTTTTATAGTGGAGATGCTAAGAGACATTGACCCAAACAGTTAACCGTGTATATAGTGGAAACCACTTCAAGCCAGGGGGTAATGCAATACCCCACACCCTAGTTCCAGCACCTATGCTATGGAGCCACCCTGCAGCCTTCCCCACCCCATCAGCCACAGTCCCCTTCTGCCTTCCCCCTACCCATCACTTCCCTGCTCCTTCCCGGCCCATCTAACCCAGTGTGATGGCAGCATCCCTCTGCCGACCCCCAGCCATCTGTCCCATCGACAGCTGCACCTCCCCTGCCACCCTCTCGATCCCCGCCATCCGATGGCAGTGCCTCCCTCTCCACCCCCGCCCGATCTCTCCCACTCCGCCCCAGCGCCGCCGCCCCGCCCTTCACCCTAATCTCCCCAGCGACGGTAGCACCTTCCCACCCATCTGCTCCTGTGCTCGTGGCCGGTCGCTCCGCACCCCCGCGCCTACCACACGCACCGCCCCCCCCCGGCCGACTAGCGCCAGTCTTGGTGCGGGATGTGACGGAACCGTGCGCGGCTTCCCGAGCCGTCTAGTTCACGGCCGGTTGCTAGGGTGACAGAACGCCAGCCGCAGAGGCTGCCGGGTGGACGCCTGGACGGTTCCTCCTCCCGCAGGAGTGGGCGGGGATACAATCCTGCCTCTCGCCGCCTCGCCTGTCGGAGGATAACTCGCGCGCATGCGCACTGGAGGCGAGAGCGCCTGCGATTCTGCGCGAAGCTGGGGTCTGACCGGGCAAACAGGGAGACACTCTTGTCCTATT
The DNA here is from genome assembly GCF_003597395.2 of Chelonoidis abingdonii. Classification (NCBI taxonomy): domain Eukaryota; kingdom Metazoa; phylum Chordata; order Testudines; family Testudinidae; genus Chelonoidis; species Chelonoidis abingdonii. The sequence continues at coordinate 239,403,713 of NC_133770.1, forward strand.
TCCGTCCTCCCAGGGCTGCTGGTTGGGCCGGTTGCTCCCAGCCCCGGCGGGAAAAGGCGCAGAACAGCAGCTGCTGTGTGAGCTTCCACCGGCAGCCTGCGGGCAGCTGCTCCCCCGGCGCTGGTTATTCAGAGCCTGCTGCTGCGGCTTTGCCGCGTGCTGTCAGCCCGTCCTGGCGGTGGCTGTGGCCCCGGAGCAGGCCAGGGCTGCCCAGAGGATTCAGGGGGTCTGGGGTCTTCGGCGGGGGGGGGGCGCTTTGGCGGTAATTTGGCCGCGGGGGGACCTTCCACTCCAGGACCCGCCGCCAAAGTGCCTCGAAGACCCGTGGCCCTCCCCCCCCCCACTCCCCCGGGGTCGAATTACCGCCAAAGCGGGACCCGCCACCGAAGTGCCCCGGAAGGACCCCTCGCCGCTGAAGACCTGGGGAGGAAGAAGGTCTGGGAGCCCGGGCCCAACGAGAGTTTTTCGGGGCCCCTGGAGCGAGTGAAGGACCTGCGGAGCCTGGGGCAAATTGCCCCACTTGCTCCCCCCTCTGGGTGGCCCTGGAGCAGGCCCAGGACTAGGGCCACACGCCTATGCTAGATGCATGTAGAGTGTATAGCTGGGGGCAGGCTGGGAAAGCTGACAGAGTTACAAAATAAAACTAAGAAAAACCAAACCAGGAGCCTGTTCTGGCAGCCACACTGTGGTAGAAGTTCAGGATCCTTGGGCAGTGTCCTTAAATTGAGTGAAAAGCCCTCCCTCGCTCCCCCATTGCAGGCAGTCAGGCACCATTGCCAGGCAGCAAAATAGTATCTGCTGTAGTGTGACCTGGTGTCTCGTTGTAGACTGGAACAATAGACCGTGGTGGCTCTGGTCAGCACCACGGACTGGGCCATTAAAACTCCAGTTGGTGGTACTGCAGAGCTAAGGCAGGTTACTTCCTGGCTCTGCGCTGCACCCTGGAAGCAGCCAGTAGGTCTGGCTCCTAGGCAGGCAGGTGGGTGACACAAGACTCAATGCACTGCCCCTGCCCCAAGCACCTGCTCCACACTCCCATTGGCTAGAAACCATGGCCAATGGGAGCTGCAGGGGCAGTGCCTGCAGGCGAAAGCAGCGCACGGAGCTGCCTGCTGCGCCTCCACCTAGGTGCTGGATCTACTGGCCACTTCTGGGGCGCAGTGAGGAGTAAGGACAGGGAGGAAGCCTGCCTTAGTCCCCACACTGTGCCACTGATTGGGAGCTGCTGGAGGTAAGCCCATGTCCCAACTCCCCACCCCAGAGCCTCCACCCCCAGATGGAGCCCTCAGCACCCTGCACTCCAGCCCAGAGTCCCCTCCCACACCCTGAACCCCTCTGCCCCATCCCCCCCAGCCTGGAGCCCCATCCTGCATCCCGAAGCCTGCACCCCAACTCCCTGCCCCAGCCCAGTGAAAGTGAGTGAGGGTGGGGGAATGTAGTGAGTGGGGGGCAGGGCCTTGTGGAAGGGGTGGGGAAGAGGGCATGGCCTCAGGGAAGGGATGGGGCTAAAGCAGTGGTTCCCAAACTTTAACAACCTGTGAATCCCTTTCACTAAAATGTCAAGTCTCGTGAACCCCCTCCTAAAAATGAATATTTCCAGGGTTTTTCTCCATCACCGGAGTATAAACAATAAAAGTAGTGATCTTGGAAATATAAAATTTGTTTTTATGACATGCTTATTACACACTATTTATTATTATTTATCATTACAGTGTTTGTATTACATTATGAAATGGCAACACTCTTCCAAAATCTCACTTTTATAGCTTGTATCACTTTGAATAAGTCTGTTATAAGACAAAGCTTCTATGTTTCATCAGGGAGTATCAGATGTGGAACATCAGGAAGGTATTTAAGAAGCCAGCTCAGTTCCTCCTACACAAGCATTCAGATCTTGAGCAGTCCAGGCAAACACCACATGTTACAACAAAGTTTAAACTTGTTCTTGATAATAATTTAAAAAACAGTACTAGCTGCCTATTTAATTTTAAAAACTGCAAAAAATATCCACCTCCCTTTCCATTTCTTATAAGGAGTCTTGAAGTTTAAATCTCAGTGTGATAGATACGCTTGCTTTGATCTGGTTAGCTCTTGGAAGTCCTGGGGCTCCACTGGGCTGCTGGCCCAGTGCTGCCTGGAGTCCCTAGGGACAGCTGTGTCCGCCATTAGGGAATTTTTTCCTGAGAACCCCCTGTAACATTTTGCGAAACCTCAGGGGTTCATGAACCCCAGTTTGGGAACCACTGGGCTAGAGTGTTTGGTTTTTTGCCCTTAGAAAGTTAACAAACCTCGTCTGCTGTAGCAAATGCTATTAAACATATTCTGGCTGTGATAAAATTATAAAATTGGCAGACATAAAAGCACTTAAAAGATCTGACAGTGTCACAGCTGCCAGCTTCAGGGATGTGCATGTTTGGTAGCTGAAGGATTTTGTTTAATAACTTAGTTTTCTCAGTTTGACATGTCCTCCCATAGCTGGCAACTGTAACTAGTCATAAAAAAGATAAAAGTGCACTTAGAAGTATCCCAAGACAGTGGTTTTCAACCTTTTTTTCATTTGCAGACCCTTAAATATTTTCAGATGGAGATGTAGACCCCTTTGGAAATCTTAGACATAGTCTGTGCGGACCCTGCAGGGGTCCAGAGATCACAAATGGAAAACCACTGCCTTAAGATGTTGAAGCAGCACCAATATGGTAGAAGTTAAGGATCCTATGGCATTTTACATAAAATGGGTGACAAGCTCAGGGTCCCAACCACCATTGCCTCTGTCAGCAAATCCGGTTTTGCTATATCAACAGCACTTAGGCATATTCTATTGGTATTTAACACTAAGAAAGAGCAAACACCAACTATAAACTCAAGGAATAGAATTTATACTCACAAATTACCTGCTGATGCAGAGACATGAGCGCTAAGCCATATTTACATTATAGAGATATTTCACTGTAATTTCTCAAAAATATGCATAATATAAATTAGAAGCATAACTGCTGCTGCTTCATAGACAACATGCATTCAACAACCACTTATAGTGTCTTGCTTTCCGATTGACTCTCCACAGATTTATCTGAAGCGGTACACTTAAGTTATGAAAGAAAGAGAAGCAAAGTAGAAAGGAGCATAATTGTGGTTTCTGAAAGTCAGGGATTCCTCTAGCCCCCTCCTGTACCACAAACATTAAATATTAAGAATAGTTGCTTCTAATAATAATAAAGCAAATTTTCTAAGGTCTTGAAGACCCAACAGTTTTTTTTGAACCCCGAATTGTTGGTCAGCTGACAACACAAACTAACAAAAAACCATGTTTAAAAGAGGACTTACGCTGTTTTTATTCCTTTGCAGATCTCTCTAAAGGTTCTGGGGCTGAGTTTTCCCATGTGTAAAATGCACTGGCATGAAGCTTAATACTTTGTTTAGCCACCAACTTTTGGGGCTGATTGTCTGCCCCATTCTTTGCAGTTCACTCTAGTTGAGTGACCACAGCTGCCGGACACAAAAGCACTTTGGGATTCTCAAGGAGAAGACACTATGTAACTTTAAATTACAAACAATGTTGTTTGCTTTTTAGGAAATGCCTTGAACAGGTGTAAATTGAGTACATTCTCCTCTTTTTGCGGGGGTGGGGAAGAAGTCCCTTCAGTAAGAGATTACTCATTTTGTGCAGTAACTGCAGTCCTTCAAGATATTTGTCTCTATGGATGCTCCACTTCAGGTGCACATGTGCCTGTTGTGCCCTTGAGCAGAGATTGTCAGTTAGCAGTATCCATTTGGCCTACTAATGTGCCCTATGCCTCATTGTGCTGGATACTGAGACTATATAGGGGTGTGTGGACAACCACCCCCCCCTCAGTTCCTTGTCCAACCAAACATTCCCTAAGGAACAAGCCAAAGCAGAGGGGAAGGAAGCCAGGTAGCAGGGCACCCAATAGGTATGCACATCTCAAAGAACCACAGTCAATGCATAAAGTGAGTAACCTCAACTTCCCTATGCATTCTCCATTTCAGGTGACTTCTGAGCAGTATCCCCGGATGCAAGAGAAAGCTTCAGAATAGAGTCCAGAAGTGAAGACAGCATTGCAGAACCAAAGTGCTGCATTGGATCTGACAGTATGGATCAAGGCCTAATGTTTCTCAACATATGTATTGAAGCCCATGTAGCAGCCCTACGTATTTCAGATACTGGTACATTCTTCAGTAGTGCAGTAGATGTTGCCTGCAATCTGGTTGAATGTGCTATCTCCCTTTGGGGGTCAGGGGGAGGGGATGAATGTCCGCAGCATCATAGCAAGTGATAATACACCCAGATATCCATCTTAATAGTCTCTGAGTAGAGATCGAGGATTCTGTGGATCTATCCGCAAAGGAAACAAAGAGGCTAAGTGACTTCCTAAATGGCTTGATCCTATCTAAGTAGAACGCCACTGTCCTTCTAACATCCAAGATATGTAAACAGGATTCCTGTAAAGAACTATGTGGCTTTGGGGAAAACACTTGTAGATGAATGGATTGATTAAGGTGGAACTCTAATAGAACCTTAGGTAAGAATTTAAGGAGTGGACCTAAAGAAACCTTGTCCCTAAAGAACACTGTAAATGGGAAGAATCTGCCATCAAAGCTCTAATCTCCCTGACCCTGTGAACTGACATGATGACTAGTAAAAAGGCCATCTTCATAGATAAATGCAACAGAGAACAGGTTGCCATTGGTTCAAATGGAGGACTCATAAAGTAATTGAATACCAGGTTGAGGTCCCAGGTCGGGGTAGGGTTTGTAATCTGCAGACAGAGGTTCCCCAAACCCTTAATAAACCTAGACTATAACAGATAAGCAAATAAGGAGAATCTTTCTACAGGATGATGAAAGACTGATATTGCAGCCAAATGTACCTTAACTGAATTGACTGATAATCCCAATTTCTTTTGATCCAACAGATAATCCAGGATGTCTGAAAGTGGAACCAAATCAAGCAGGAGGCAGCGATGACACCACCAATGTAAGAATTTCTTCCATTTCTGCACGCTATGAGGCAGAGGACTGCTAGGTTTGGATGAAATGCATAACTTGTGTCTTGTGACAAGAGATAATGGTCAGGAGCTTGGATGACAGTTGGACACATAGATGAAGCAGGTAAGAGTAGTCCGGAGATTAGGGTCTTAGTACCAAGAGATGCTCAGTGCCCTTGAGGAATGGGGATTCTGGTTAATCTGTTATTAAGAATTGCTTAGTATATCTGAATTGCTGTGGTACCAAACAGGGGATTGGTATTGATGCAGAAGCCAAGGCCACTGCGTATGGAGGTGGGGCATACTGAATTAGATGCTGATGGTGTCTGGTGCCATTGCTTGCTTGGTGCCAAGACTGCTGCATGCCTGGGTCCCAACAGGTAGGCTGAACTTGATGATGCCAGTCTCGAGTGTCTGTGCTTGCCTTTCTTGCTGGTAGAACGTACTGAGGCCCTATCAGACCCATGTCTCTCTTTTGTGCTCTGGAACTTTATGGACTCACTGGTACTGCAGGAGGAGTCCTTCAAATCATCAGTACCGAATTGAGAGATGGAGGCTTCGTAGACCATAGATCTCGCCAGGGACCTGGACTGTTTTGAAACTGGCTTCTTAAGGTGGGAGTCCATGCCACTCTTTTTGGAAACCTTCACTGAAGCCTCCAAAATCTTAGGTTTCTTAGGGAAAGCCTGCACTGAGATGCTGGATCTGTCCAGTGACAGATGTGCAGGGTGTCTCCAGGCCAGACTCAGAAGCTGGCCGAAGGGAGCATTCCATCATAAACAGAGAGATTAAACTCAGACTGCTGTTCTTTGCCCTGGATTTGAGATGTTACCCTGGGAAATGGATTTTGTGGTGTGCTTCAAATAACCTACCTATCACCCCCTCAGTCGGTCCTGCTGAGGTTTCTGAGATTGTTAAGGAAACTCTAAAAAGACACAGATATAACCTTCCAATAAAATTATTGACACAGGTAGTATTATTTTCCTTAATAAAGTATCTTTTTATTAATGTAATTAATAATCTCTACTACAATATAATCTAAAAGTAAAAAATCAGAGACAAATCCTTTATTTCAGAATAGCAGCCATGTTAGTCTGTATCCGCAAAAAAACAGGAGTACTTGTGGCACCTTAGGCCTGGTCTACACTACGCGTTTAAACTGAATTTAGCAGCATTAAACCGATTTAATCCTGCACCTGTCCACACGACGAGGCCCTTTATATCGATATAAAGGGCTCTTTAAACTGGTTTCTGTACTCCTCCCCGACGAGAGGAGTAGCGCTGAAATCGATATTGCCATGTCCGATTAGGGTTAGTGTGGCCGCAAATCGATGGTATTGGCCTCTGGGCGGTATCCCACAGTGCACCATTGTGACCATTCTGGAAAGCAATCTGAACTCTGATGCATTGGCCAGGTAGACAGGAAAAGCCCGGCGAAATTTTGAATTTCATTTCCTGTTTGCCCAGCGTGGAGCTCTGATCAGCACGGGTGGCAGTGCAGTTCCAAATCCAAAAAGAGCTCCAGCATGGACTGTACGGGAGATACTGGATCTGATCGCTGTGGCAGACGGTACAGTACAAAAGGACTGATAGCTGTCCTCGTCATCATCCCATGAGTGCTCCTGGCTGGCCTCAGGTGAGCTCGGTCG
>NC_133770.1:239411171-239415004 GCF_003597395.2 Chelonoidis abingdonii
AATCACCCGTGACACTGTTTTTGCAACATCATGCATTGGGATCTCAACCCAGAATTCCAATGGGCGGGGGAGACTGTGGGAACTATGGGATAGCTATGGGATAGCTACCCACAGTGCAACGCTCCAGAAATCGACGCTAGCCTCGGTACATGGACGTGCATCGCCGAATTATTGTGCTTTGTGTGGCCGCATGCACTCGACTTTTTACAATCTGTTTTACAAAACCGGTTTATGCAAAATCGGAATAATCCCATAGTATAGACATACTCTTAGAGACTAACAAATTTATTTCAACGTGCAGTAGCATACAGTTTAAATTATTCTAAGCAGTGTGCTTTGCTACTGGTAGCCAGTCTGAGCTGACAGCAGTTCTTAGCTTATTCTTTTGAGTTTTACATAGATAAATTACAATGAAGACATACACACACACTTCAAACATATGCAGGGTCTAATACTATACTAAAACTATGCTACACTATGTGTTATAAAATAACTTGCTTCCTCTGCTGATTATTTGTAGATGTGGAAGTTGCCAGTGCTTGCAGCTGTTGCTGCTCCTGGATCCCTCTCTCTCCTCAGCAATATTCTTTTCAGAATTAAACTGGTGTTTTTTCTTCTAGAGCGATAAACAATGGTTGGGAGTTATTCTGTCCAACAAGTCTTCTGTCCTGTTGGGCAGCTTTCTGATATCTCTCTCAGCTGTCTCGTTCAATTGCTTTGTATATACTCGTGGGGGAATTCTGCACCAAAAACATTAAAAATTTTGCAAAATTCTGCATATTTTATTTGTCAAAATAACACAATATAATTACACTAGTTTCAATTATTTTGGTAATTTCTTTCAAAATACCTGTCACCAATACACACAACAAAAAAGATTCAGAAAATGTTTTTTGACAAATAGATTCCTTACTAGGCATATTAATACAGAACTCTGAGTAATAATTCATTTAAACTACAATACAGAACCTTATTTTCTGCACCCCTCAGAAGCAGTGCAAAGGCTTGGGGGAGTCTGGGGTAATGGAGGAGCTGAGGGAAAGGGAAGTAATTGCTGGGAAAGAGCCTGGATGTGAACTTGGAGGTTTGCTGGATCTGAGTGGGAAAAGTATAGAACAGGGATTTTTTTGGGTGGGTGGGGATTGTTAAGGAGTCCAGCGCTGGATTATGACATTCTGAGGCCCTAAACTATGTTAGGTGTAAGAGGCCCCATACCATTAAACAAATGAATTGATTATTTTCATAGAAAGAATATTGAATATATAAACACGAAAGCTTTATACACTTCTACCCCGATATAACGCTGTCCTCGGGAGCCAAAAAATCTTACTGCGTCATAGGTGAAACCGCGTTATATCGAACTTGTTTGGATCCGCCAGAGTGAGCAGCCCTGCTTCCCTGGAGCGCTATTTTACCACATTATATCCGAATTCATGTTATATCGGGTCGCGTTATATCGGGATAGAGATGTATTTGCATATATACAAAGGTGAAGTTGTAAAATTAGAATAATAATCTAAAACACGTCTTGCAATATGCCTGTTTGTGTTATAAAATAGTTTCAAATTAACATATTTTCTTCTATGATTTCTTAATTAGTAGATATGAAAACTTTATATCTACAGCAATACAAAAGCAGTTACAGTTACACAGACCAGCTTAGTTCATGGAAGCAGTACATCCTGCAGTATATCTGTTTGCACATCACATTAATTTTAACACTGAAATTTAAAATACTTTCTTTTATGAGTTTTGGAGAGCAAAGTCATTGATGATGTCGTCACGTGATAAGCTATGGAGTTTATCACTTTCGATGCACAGAATGCTTAGGGCAAATAGCTTTTCTTGCAGCATTGTTGTCTGCAATTCATTCTTGATATATTTCAGCTGCAAAAATGACCTTTCTCCTGAGCAGTTTGTTACCATTAGATTAAAAAAAAGCTGCAAAATCACTTTAAAAAACCAGTAAAAAAATTATATCATAAATATTGAGATTTTATATAGCTATTCAACTATTAATATATGTATGCCGAAAACCTGTGTTATTTTACCAGGATATTTCTGTGAAAGTTAGTGCTATTTTGTCTATGTTCTCATAGGAAAACAAGAGAGGATATATAATTTTGTTTACACCATGAATAAGGAAATTTATCTTTCTTTTCACATGAATAGATGAAAAAAACTTTTGATTAATTTTGTTAGGGAAATACAAAGTTTATCCAGACTATATATTTACAAAAGTTTATTCTGATTTTATTTTCACTACGAAACAATGAATTGTTCGGACTTTTCTTTTGTCATACTATAAAAATACAATATATTATGCATATGATATGTGATTTATAAGTCTATATAAGAATTTTTACATAGCATACAACCTATAATAAAATATTATCTTGTGTGCTCCAAACCCACCAAGCAGAAAATCCCAGTCTTTTTTCTAGGCAGACATCTCTGCTGGTGTTTGCTTCTCTATGCTTTGTCTTCCCCCAGGACTACTAATTAATCTCGAGTAAACACCTGGGACGCACAGAGTGACAACAAGCTATATGCTCAAAGAATTTACTAGAAAGAAGACTGGTAATCTCTAGACAGGCATTGAGAAAGTGAGAAAAACTAGCCTATATTCAAGCAAATATAATGAATATTTAATAGCCTATAAATCATATATGTATATAGTTCGAAATAACTTGCTCACCAAGTACTCAGAATATTTTGATATATATATCTTCCTTCATTTCTCTCAAAACCCTCTGTTTAGCCTTTTGTCAGCGCTCTCTGATATTTACTGTGAAGGTTCCCGAAACTGATGGAGGGAAACCAACACAAATTTATCCTCCTCAAGATCCACTTGACACAAGTACCTAAAACAATCACCTTCTGACTCAGTCATGTGAAGCATGGATAGACATGAAGCAGAAAGTGGCATGCATACTAAAATACACAATTGTACATATGTACAGATCAAAAGAAGAATGAACACTCTCACACTTAAGAAAACAATACGTGATGTCACTCCTAGGATGAGTCCCATAGGAGTATGAGTTTGGCAAGATTGCTTAATGACACTATCATCTCCAACCTCACATTTTTCCCGATTTTATCAGCAGTGAGATTATTTATTTATTTATTTAAATACATTATGAAGGCATGGTCAGAATTTTACCAGTAGCAGCTGGCCAACAAAACGCTGCCTTAGGAAACTGATAGCAGACTTACTCATAGAAATATTAATTTTACAAGTGCAATTATCATTTTTTTTTCTCAGCCCCGGCCTCCCACCTGTCAACAATGAAATATTATTGAAGGGTAAGGGTATTTGTGTAGCCAGATGTATATATTTTTGTCATAGTTGAACAAAAATGTCTGTTATTTAGAGAGAATCTTCTTTTTCCCATATCTCCTTTATTTATCAACCAATTTTGATAAAATCTGAAATGGAGTCAGTTTTTTCTTTTTTAGAGCCCCCTCATAATAGACTCTTATAGATTCATAGACTCTAGGACTGGAAGAGACCTTGAGAGGTCATCGAGTCCAGTCCCCTGCCCTCATGGCGGAACCAATTACTGTCTAGAGGACAATCTCTGATAGACCATTTAATCTTAACCTATTCTTAAATAGCTCAAGAGATGGAGATTCACAACCTCCACTAGCAATTTATTCCAAATGTTTAATCACCCTGACAGTTAGGAATTTTTCCTAATGTCAACCTAAACCTCCCTTGCTGCATTTAAGCCCATGCTTCTGTTCAGTCCTACAGGCTAAGGGAAACAAGTTTTCTCCCTCCTCCCCGATGACACCCTTTTAGATACCTGAAAACTGCTATCATGTCC
>NC_133770.1:239415104-239472685 GCF_003597395.2 Chelonoidis abingdonii
CAAAGAAAAGTATTTCAGTTCTTCATATACAGTTAGTTTATGGGATCTATGACACATCATGCCCATGAGGGAAAAATGGTTGAGTGGGAGAAGGAGACACAGAGATATGGTGTGTAGTGTGTGGGCGGGGCCAAGGTTTTTAGAAGTGGCTATTGATTGGGTGTGCAGCCGGAGACATATTGGGCTTGCATGTCTGAATTGCTGAGAACCTACCACTCTAGCTTAGGTCAAGGGAAGCTGTGAGTGCTCAGCACTTCTGAAAATCTGGCCCAGGCTGTTACCAACCGAGCGCCCAGAATTACAATCTGCTTTTGAAAATGTTACCCTAGGGGAGTAGGCAATTCATACCAATATACAGCAAGACTTATTTGTGTATGTTAATGTTGGTTGGAGATGAAGTGATATTATGTTGTGAGAGGGTAGAGCTGTTTAGTTTTTGGCTTGTAAAAAAAAAATAAATGTGTATTTTATTCAAATAAAGGTACCAGTCCAGAAACTGATTTTTAAAACCAGATAAGTGTCAGATTACATTAGTGGGTTTGTATATATGAAAAACACCCAACCGTATAATGGATCAAATAGACTTAACAAAAAAAGAGTCAGGCAGGAGTTCTAAGCAGTAACAGTAATCACAAGCAGCAAAGAATCCTATGGCACCTCATAGACTAACGGAGGTTTTGGAGCATGAGCTTTCGTGGGTGAATACCCACGTTGTCAGATGCATGACATGCATCTGACGAAGTGGGTATTCACCCATGAAAGCTTATGCTCCAAAACCTCTGTTAGTCTATAAGGTGCCACAGGATTCTTTGCTGCTTTTACAGATCCAGACTAACACGGCTACTCCTCTGATACTAGTAATCACAAGCATATGTCACTTAATGTCTTCTTGTGTGTCCCTTGTAGCTCTGCAGAGACTCTGGTGAGAGTCTGTAAGTCTGCATTGGCCGCTATAATGGCCAGTACTAGAAACTGAACCAGGACCTTCTGAAGTAAAAGCATGAATTGCTACAGCTTGAGTTAATGAGGTAGGCAGTCAAGCCAAGAGCTGGACCAGCCCCATGTCCTGTGTGGACCAGGCACAGAGCTGGGGCTGGAGAGGAGCTGGGAGCACAGGGAAAGGTCCTCCAAAAGCTAAGGCATGGGGGCAGGACCCTGTAAGACAGTAGTTCTCAAAATTTTGTACTGGTGATCCTTTTCACATAGCAACCCTCTGAGTGCAACCTCCCCCCCTTATAAATTAAAGGCACTTTTTTATATTTTGTGGCAGAGCTCTGACCTTGTCCCTCTGGGTCCTCGCACTTCTAGGTAGTTTATATTAGCCTCAGAAGCTCAATGCAACCCTCCACATAGCCCTTCTCTCTAGGGCCAGGGTGCAGTCTACTGGGCCCTTTACATCATAAGCCAGCAAGGAGGTTGGTGAGAGAACTCCCACAGTCTCTGTTGTGCCTACAGGCTTATTCAAGAACAGTTGAGTATCCTGTCCTGACAGGGGCCTGTCTTCCCTACCCAGGAGATGTTCCTGTAATGGTGGGTTGGGGGAAACCTAGGCCTGCCCTCTACTCCAGGTTCCAGCCCAGAGACGCTAATGGTAGGAGCTGTTTGCAACTAACCTTTCACTAGCAGAGTTACTACACTTCCCCAACTTCTCTCTCAATGACTTCTTCACTCTGACCTTAAGGCTCCATTTCCAATGGTTTCATGGTGTCTTCATTACCATAGATTATTAGGGTTGGAAGGAACCTCAGGCAATGATCTAGTCCAACCCCCTGCTTAAAGTAGGACCAATTTGCAGATTTTAACCACAGGTCCCCAAAGGGTCCCCTCAAGGATTAAACTCACAACCCTGACTCTAACAAGCCACTGCTAAAACCACTGAACTATCCCTCTCAACAACTCTTCATCCACACTTCCTCTCCTCTGGCTCTTTTTGAAGGGATCCCTTTTATACCATCAGAGGGGCCTTAATCAGAGTCAGGTGCTTAGCCTCACCTGACTCCTTGAAGGTTAATTAAAGTCAGGTATTCTCATTAGCCTGGAGCAGCCCTTCTCTACTCAGCCAGGACACAGAAAACAACTTCTCCAGTGGCCAGTATATCTGCCTTCCATTACTCTGCTGTTAGAAGTGGATAGGCTTCGCCTGCCCACCACCTGGATACCAATAGGATGACTTTGCTGTTACAAGTAGAAGGGCTTCGCCTGCCCGCCTCCGGGATGTGAAAAAGATTGCTCTGTTCTTAAAAGGAGGAGAGCTTCACCTGCCCACTTCTTGGATACAAATAGGGTTACTTTGCTGTCTTTGCTCTTCTTGTTGCCTACATTCTCCAAGCTGCTTCTCTTTCACTCCCATCGCTCCCTTCCTCTCCAGACATCTCTAGCAGCTTTCACCCACATACACCCTAGACGTCTGCACAGAAAGGAGCGTTCCGGTCCACTCTTGTCTTTGCGGCAAGCCTTTTGTCCTCAGGCAGCCAAAGGGGCAGCTTCTCTTTCAGAAGCCTGTGTGTCTGAGTTCTTTTCTTTTGCGAGTCTCTTTGTGTTTGTTTTTCCTGAGGGAGGCATGGGAGGCCGAGTCGGGTGTGAAAGGGTGGGAGTGGGAATGTGTCCATTATTGGCGAAGGGGAAGGGAAATGGGCTGAGAGCGTGTTGTGTTTGCAAAGGCCCCTTTCGAGCCAGGCAGGAGGCTTCGGCCTCGGACGGGTTTTCGGTTGCCACCACCGTCCCTCTTGTGGTGGGAATCAGGGTGGGGTGCCAGGGTGTGCTGCGCGTGCTTGAGACAATCCGGGGTCCTCTGTGGGTCAGCGGGGGGACGCGGCGTCCCGGCTAGAGGGCAGGGCTAGCGTCGCGCCCCCGCGTTCCGTTCTTCCTTGCGGCGTTCGTCTTCGTGTCATGCCTGTTAGGGAGCCTTTGAGCGGAGTAAGTGCGGGCTTCCCGTGGGTGAATTGAGGATGAGACTAGGCGGGCCAGCCGTGAGGATGAAGGGATAGGTGTGTGTGTGCTTATTCCTTTCAAGGGCTGGGCAGAGGCAAGCCTATAATTATGCGTTAGTGCCAGTGGCAGTTCTGCCTGACACCTTGAGTGACTCGTGGCCCTTTGCTCCTGTCTTCCTTCGATAGCTCAGCTGACAGAGCTGCCGCGGGAATGTAGTGTTTGGTGGCAGTGAGGTAAGGAAGAGGAAACGCTTTTTAGTGTTGTTAAGGCTGAACGGACACCAATGAAAGAGTTTATCTTTCCTAAAGGTATTTTCCTGTGCTGAATTTTTCAGTTAAAGAGCAAGTATCTCTTAGTGTCTTGATGAGTTGCCAGTGAAGCACTTGACCATGTGAGTAGTCCCATCTAAGTGAATAGCAGTATACATGTTTTTAGAGACTAGGTAATGTATTTTATTTGACGAAATGACAGGGTTTCATTGATGAAACTGAGATGCTTTTAATATAATGAGTTCTTGTGCAGCATAGGAAAATATCTAGAGATTTTTCTGCACTACAGGTTACTTTGGTATAATTTACGTTACTGAGGAATGTGAGTTATTCCCACCAACATAGCCACCGCTTCTCCCAGAGGTAGGAGGTATGAAGCCAACGAGAGAGCTCTCTCCCATCACATAGCGATTTGTAAAATAGGGTTTGTAATCCCTTAGGCCATTGCAAAATGGTTATGTGGGGAACATGAGCTGTCAGCTCTGTGGGGCTGACTGCCTCAAGCCCCTATTAAATAAAATTACCCCCCATTTGTAATGGGGGAGTCACACTCAGAGGTTTGTTGTATGAAAGTGGCCACCCATCCAGAAAGACTGAAAATCTCTGGATTAGATCATCGCCACCACAAGCGCTACAGCAGTGCCGCTGTAAATGTTGTAGTGCAGATGTAGCCTCAGAGTGCCACTGCTAAATATGAGGTGGAACAGAGTGTTTAGCATAATTAGTTAACATATTTCAAGGTGAAGCAGCCCATTAACACCCCATTTGGAGGGAAATAAAGGGTGAGGAAGGCAGCTGGTTATAAATTGTAATAAGCCTCAAATCCAGTGTCCCTATTCAGGCCATGATTTTTAGTATCTAGCAAAGTTATGAATTTAAGCTCCCGGGCTTGTCTTTTGAAGGTGTTGTGCAGATTCCTGTGAGGATGAGTACTGATAGATGAGACATAGCCTGATCACTTTTTGAAAAAAGCGTTCACCCACAGATGATATGGTATTTTGTCTTGTATCATTTTTCTGTGCAACTTCATTTGAGAGCATCATCATTGTCTGCTCCCCCACTCCCCCTCAGTTCTTATTGGCGCATTCCACGACCTAGATGAAGTACAGTGCATGTTGTGATAGGCTTGTGTAGGACCCATGGATCTTGAAAGGTGTGTTATCGGGAGTACATAGGTGGTTAGCTGTTTTGCTAGACAGGGGACTAAAAGCATGTCATTTAACATATATTCACTTAGAGTCTCTCTTTTTGGGGAACAGGATCTCTTCCAACCATAGCAATTGTCTTCATTGTAACTTTCTCTCAGTATCCTGGAAGATTTTAACAGAAAAGTGTGTTTTTTTCCCCTCAAGGGCCCAACCTTCTTCCCCTTGACGTCAATGGCAAAACTCATTTTCAATGAGAGCAGGCTTAGGGCTTAGTTCTTCTTTTAAGTGTATAACTGCAGCTGTATTTACTGAATGTGTAGGCCTTGCTTTTTAACATTTGTTAGAAATAGGAGCAAAGCCTAAAGCCTTCCCATTCTTCAAACCTGGAATTTCCTATATCCACCTTGCAAATGACCAAGACTATACCACAGGATGGCCTTATTCCTGCAATGTAGTGTGGAATCCAAACTGAGTGTGCCCTGGAGGTGTCTATCCTGGGAAAAGTTTCTTTTTCAAAAAATTAATATTATGAAAGTTAATTTTGTATTTAGCTTGCCCCTATCGTGGCTACAGGTTTTGCAGGTGTCTAAAGCTGTCTCTTAGTAATCTGATTTTTAAAAATAGCTGAGAGGTTTAAGAGAAAATGTTTGTTCATTAAGATTTCAACTAAGATTCTTGTCTAGGGGCACAGAGCATTAAACAGTCATCTGCGTACTCTCGAGCGTAGCAGAAAGTTAGCAGAGTATATGAAGTCCTTGTCTTCAAGAAAGCGTTTGGAAATACAGTTTAAAAACATTAAGGGCTGGATTTCTTACAGTTCTAGCCTGTACCTTTTAACTGAAAGTCATTTTTTAAGTACATTAAACACTTTGTGAATCTCTCTTTTATAAACACGAGGACACATTTTGCATAATTTCATTTCTGAACTGAACTGATGTCTTTTAAAAACATCCCAACTATAATTGTTACATAACTGATAGGAATCTAGATATTTTCTGAGAAAACTGTTAAAACACTTCCCCCAAAGAGGGAAGTTATGAAGTGAAGCTTTTAAAATATTTAAAAAAGCTAGAAGGAGAATGTGGTTAAACTTTTTAAAGATCAGTTTTCAAACCTTTTATTCTGTAACATTTAAAAATCTGTCCTGATCATTAAACAATACACATGCTTTCCTATTTCTCATGGAGAGTGAGATAAATATGTAAAATAGGACCAGCATTGTAGTTACTTCATTTAATGCAGTTTAAAAACACATGACAACTTGATTCAATTTTTATCACTGAAAACTATATATATTTAGGGGACAGTATAATGTTCCCAAAACATGGGCCAGATCAGATGACAGACCATATTAACTGAACCTCTGTAGAGAGATATACCTCAGACATTTTACTATACTTGTGTATTTTAAAAACAAAACTAGACAGTCAAATATGGCACTTTTATTAGACAGATCTTCTTCCAAATTACTAAAGGCTTGTCTATACATTACATTTATTCTGGAATGAGGCAAGGTGTGAATTAGAGCAGAATAGCTATTCTTTATACACAGCCTTAAGCTAGCATGCAAGTATTTCACATTCTTTACTCATGCCTATCTAGGTAAATATATTTCAGTACATTTTTACCAGCTGCCTCTGATCCTGCAATTGACTGCATGCTCCTTCCACACATTTGACCCTAGGAGGAGCAGCACTCCACCCACACCTTATCAACTGCAGAATTGGGATTTAAGGACCAGTACTCTCCCCTCTGGGTGGTGGGGATGCAAATTTAGTGAATCCCCATTCTGTGTGAGAGCAAGAGAGGTAAGGGGAAGAAAAAGAAAGGCTACCTGTGCTGTGAAACATTCAAAACAAAGGATAAAAGTTCACCTCCAAGAAAAGATCAATCCTGGAAAATTTTACCTCAGAAAATAAATATTTTAGAAACTTGTGAACAAGAGAAAGCAGACGATAAGAATGGAAGCTATTTTGCAACCCTTCACTATAGTGAGCATGATCAGAAGTTGCTATAATAACCAAGCTTAGGTTAAAACTGGGTAAAGAAAGAGCTTCAGGATTTCTTTATCACAAAAAATAAATGTAAACTTTCACCAGTGTTATAGGACTTAAAATATATATAGAGAGAGAAAAACAATGCAGGTATTTCTAACTTTTCTAATCCTTCTTTTATTTTCTACTAAGACATTAACAGTTTGATGTATGTAAAACAAGAAAAGAAAAAGGTAAAAATATTAGACACCGCTGTCATTCAGCAATCATAACATGTCCTGGTACTGCAAGATTATTTTACCAACACTGTGTGTGTGCACGCGCGTGTACATATCTGAGAAAATTGTTAAAACACTTTCCACAGAGAGGGAAGTTATATATACTCACACAAATAATTTTTTTAAATAGATTTTTTATAAATGTAAATCAGACTTTTTCAAATGCATTTATCAATTATGGCTAGCTGATATTTTACATAGTACTTTAAGTGCTGCAATTGCGCAGCCTTAGCTGGCTGTAATAACAATATTTTTAAGAGTTGAAAATTAAGATGTCCCATGGTAGTATGGCATAAAGACCTGCTAATTTGGAATCTGCATCATGAGGTTCAAAATACCAACACAATTAACACATTCATTGCACTTTTGAAACATATCTGCCATTTCAATACTCCCAGCTTTCTCACGAATTTCAGGCATCTACTATACAACAAACTATCTCCTTTAGAAAACAAAACAATGTGTGCTTCATTCCAGACACAAATAATATCTCAAATGAAAGCAGGCTGTCTTCAACAGCAGGAAAAAATTCAGATGGTTGTAATTACTAAAGATTGTGTGTCCTGAGATGCAGGCATATAAATTAATTTCCGTTTTAATAAAAGTTATGCAATTACAGTTATACACAAGCCCTAAGGTAACTGGGTCTAAAACAAACAGAGAAATTCACAAAGGAAATGATAGATGAATTACATAGGAGTTGAATGCAAGTTTCAGTAAAAAATTCAAGTTCCTAAAATAATATATATAATCCTCTCAAAGGGCTTAAGCATTTCCTATCCATGATGATCTAAACAGACAAACTGAGGCAAAAAATAGAGTAAATGTTCTTTGTTATTAGTATACTAATACTTGGATAGCATGGCGGTGTCTGACAAAAAAAATTTGAGATGACATCCACTAATTAATAATAATACTTAGCACTTCTATAGTGCTTTTCATCTATAGTTCTCAGCAAGTTAGGATCATATCTCTATTTTACAGACAAGAAAACATGCACAAAAATGTCTTACATAGGGTCACTCAATTGATTCATAGGACAAGTCTAGAATAGAACCCAGATCTCTTGAGGCCTAGTCTCACAGCCTAGCTGCTGGACCATACAGCTTGCCAGAAGTCTGCAGTTTTCAGAAAGGCTTGCATTAAGCAATTTTTCAAGAACCAAACCAAATGTCACCGCAAATATTTCATACCCTTAATACTTCACAACAGGGTCAAAACTTAACTTTCCTAAAGTACATTTTCTCATGGGTATGACAAAAAGTACCACAGTCGTCAATAAAAAATGAGCCCTTAAGGAACAATATCATTTTGTTAAGTCATTAAATAGTCTAGTGTAATTTCTGTTAACTCCAAAATAAATATGCATATTGCCTAACTAACTGGAGACTCTCTGATATCAGTTGTTCCATAAGTCTTGGCACAAAAAAAATCCTATGTGCAATCAATCACTTATCACATCATATTTTAGCCATTTCTTTCTTTTAAGCACTTGTATCCTCAAAATGGATACAGCTTCAAGTTGTTTTTGTAGTATATTTATATTTCAGATAATCAATTTTTGAGTTTCTATATATCTTAGCACAGTGTGACCCCAATTCTGACAGGCTTGTGTGCTATAGCCCTACAAAATGTACCCTGACTTTAAAAGTAATAGTGTAATCTAAAAATGAACAAGTCACGTTAGCTTTGCCAAAAGGGAGGAAGAGGAACAAATATTAACCATTGTTAAAAGCTTATGTTCACGTGTGCTTTTTGAACCATGTAGATAAAATACTGGTCAACATAATTAATTTACATCTCCTTAACAGAAATGTATTATTCTTACTTTGGAAATATCTTTGGTAATCAAAAAGAGGTTCTGTAATAATTAATAAAATAAAAAATCAAGGAGAGATAGAGATGATAAAACTTTAAAATAGAGATTCCCTCCTTATTCTGGACTACTTACTCTCATAAAATACCCACTGACATCAATATTCAATGGAATTGCTTGCATAAATAATTACTTGCATGAGCAAGTGTCGCAGGATTAAGATTTAATTTAGGCAAACAAAATAAACGTATCATTTCAAAAGCTAAAGTTGGTGCAGAGTTTTGTGGAGCAGAACATTTCTTGTAACCTTTACATTGCAAATATATAAGAATCAATTTTCCAGAATGCTCGGTACGCCGAACTGGGGCTGGATTTTCAAAAGAACTCTGCTCCTAAATTAAGTGACCAAGATTTTCAGAAATGCTTAGAACCCACCAGCTTTCTTTGCTGTCAAAGGGAGCTGCGGACTTTGAAAATCTGGCTACATTAGTTAGTTGCTTAAATGGAAGATGGGTGCAGAGTCCTTTTGAAAATCTGGCCTTTGTATTCTCATTATCTAAGCAAGCATATTTTCAGTTTTGCTAAATGCTGTTTGCAATCACTGATTAAGTATTACCAGTCTTAATCAGTTCAGAAATTAGTGATGGGTAAATATACTGAGTAGTTGATACAACCCTTATTGTGAAACTTCAGAGCTAAATTCCATAACCTTAAATATTTTGCTATGTATATGAAATCTAAGAATTAATAATAGTAGTACTGCTGCTTTATGTAACTAATGACCCCAGAGATACCATATACATATTGCTCGCAGATGTTGTCTTTGCAGTTTAACTCTTAAAATAATCCAGGAATATAGAAAGAAAATTTGAAAGCTGAACAGTCCATTTTCAATTCAATGTATATATTTAGATTAGTGCAGACATCAGCAACATAATTAATTCCTATGATGCATGATTCCTACATCTGTACCTCGTTATTAACATACAAGTGTTTCTGAAACTCTTATTTTTGCAGACTTCAAATACCACATTCTTACCCAGAATCACTGCAAGTTGTGTTCTTCCTCTGTTGTGTTTATTTGAAAGAGGCTGCACTGTACTTGAGTTTATTATCCTATTGTGCAATATTGTGGCTGTTCAAAATATGAAATACTGCCTAGACATTGTTTTATAAATAGGGCCCTACCAAATTCATGGCCATGAAAAATGCATCACAGACCATGAAATCTGGTCTTGTGTGCTTTTATCCTATATTACTCAGATTTTAAGGGGGAAGCCAGTGTTTCTCAAATTGGGGGTCCTGACCCAAAAGAAAGTTGCAGGGGGGGGTCACAAGGTTATTTTAGGGGGGTCATGGTATTTCCATCCTTACTTCTGTGCTGCCTTCAGAGCTGGGTGGCCAGAGAGTGGTAGCTGTTGGCCGGGCACCTAAGTCTGAAATCAGCGCCCTACCAGCAGTAGTGCAGAAGTAAGAGTGGCAATACCATACCATGCTATCCTTACTTCTGTGCTGCTGCTGCTGGCGGTGGCTCTGCCTTCAGAGCTAGGCTCCTGGCTAGCAGCCACCGGTCTCCAGCTGCCCAGCTCTGAAGGCAACGTTGACGCCAGCAGCAGCACAGAAGAATAACAGTACCGCAACCTCCCCTAGAATAACCTTGCGCTGCCCACACCCCCCAACTCCTTTTTGGGTTAGGATCTCTATAATTACAATACCATGAAATTTCAGATTTAATTTTTAAAATCCCATGACTGTGAAATTGCAAAATGGACTGTGAATTTGGTAGTGTCCTATTTCTAAATCAACAATCTCTTAGCTAGAATTTCAAAATGGACTGCACAATATTTTGTATTACAGCATATTGTCGAAACATATCACAATGTATTATAAACTATAGTCCTAATGTAGTTGGCTAAAAAGTAGTCTTAAAAATTAGTAATTCAAGTATAAAACCTAAGAAAAGTTAGTGAACAGTTAAAACAGTGGTTCTTAACCATGGACAGCACACAGCCCAGTTAGCAAACAGAGCTGCAGCCTAGCTCAGCTGCGTGCTAAAGGCCGAACCACAGCAGAGCACAAAAAAAAAATAAAAATAAAAAAAAAGCAATTACAGTACAGTATACTACTAAAAAATAAAGGGAACGTTAAAAAATTGACACTGTAAGGAAACAATTTCTGTGCTGGTTTCATTTAAATTAAGATGGTTAAAAAAGCAGCATTTTTCTACTGCATAGAGAAGTTTCAAAGCTGTATTAAGTCTATGTTCAGTTGTAAACTTTTGAAAGAACCATAACATTTTGTTCAAGGTTATGAACATTTCAGAGTTACTAACAGCCTTTCCTGAGGTGTTCTAACTCTGAGGTTCTACTGTAGACAAATAATCAGATGAGTAAAAGCAGAGGCAATTCTACCACTTTGGCACTATCCAGATCAGAAAATATAATCAAAATGCACCTTTATCCCAGTTCATTGTGCTATTTACAGAAGCACATTTCCATTTTCCAGACAAAAGGATTCATTTAGAGTAGTGGTTCTCAACCTATTTACCATTGTGGGCCACATCCAATACTACCTGTATGGCCCTGAGGATGTCACATGGGCTGCAGGTCTGTGCTGACTGGGCTGAAATTGGCCCGCAGGCCGCAGATTCAGAACCACTGATGTAGGGATAGTTGCTCCATTGCCAGGATTTAGTGTGCACTTAAACAGAGAACTGCAAAGCAGCAGTAGTAGTTCTGGTGGGGCACCAGTGCATCCTTGAATAGTTCAGTAATCAGAGAACAGGACTGAAAGGTAGTTTAAGAAGATTTTCTTTAATAAGGGCCTGTACAGTAAAGGAGGTTAGCATCTTATCTATAATTCTGGCTAGTCTCTAATTGTTAGACTTAGAAATACACTTTTCTCCTGTGCCATGGAGCTTATACAATGCAGTAAAATACAGTACTCACAGGTTGGAAATATCTGAGCATATATTGAGACACAGGAGAAATTTTGATGACTTCAGAAAGAATTGGGATTTCAAATGCAATTCTCAACATAAAAGTCGATAAGTTCATCTAACATCTCCGTTTAACACTAACTGAGGAAAATACTAGTTTGAATTGTTTGTATTTCTTAAATGCAATTTGTTTTCTAAAAATAAAAATAGCAACCTGCTATCAAATGAAATGTGGTTGTGCAACACAAATACAAGCCCAGATATACTGCACTGTGCTGTAAAAATTAAACTCCATGCATGATACCAGGGATTGAATTGTGTAATCTATTAATTTGTAAATAAGTGATATGTCAAACAGAAGTGTGCAGGATCAAGATCACACATTTCTATACCAAAGAAAGATAACATGTAGCTATCAAGTCTAAACACGCAAGGTTTTCACATTTCAACCACTATTCTACTTAATTAAGTTAGAGACTAGCTCCCTAAATTTTTTGTAGCAGTTGGCCAGTTGTGTGTATATTCTGTTTACTGTACATTTTATGATACTCTGTGTTCCAGACTATGCCCATAAATGTGTTTATGTAAGATAGCTAGCAACTTGTTACTGTTGGGTAGCTTGAAGGGAAGGAAACTGCACTGTGGCCTCAGTAAAAGCCAAGTCACGAATAGCAATAGGGGTATGAATGCCTCACCAAATATTAACAAGTTACTGTTTCATTTCCTGAACAGTGCCAAGAGCCTGGCATGGGACACAGGCAAAGTGTGTGCTCAGTAAATGATGAAACAAATTATATAAATGGTCGCTTAGATCTGTATATTTTTGTCAAATTATATGAATAAAAAATTGCTATGATTTAGCAAAAATGTTATAAAATAGCACCTGAATATCTAAAGTCTTTGAATATTATATGCAATAACTATTTGGCCTGATAATATGCAAGTGAAGTTTCAGTTCATTGCCATTTTAAACAGGCAGTTTAAATTCCTGAAACCAGGGTCTTAAAAAGTAATTATTAAAACTACTATACCATGTACACATGCTAAAGTACAGAGGATTTCTGAAAAGGCTTTATTATACTAACATTTTACATAGATATTTGTACTGTCACAAAACTTGAGATCAGCACTTACACAGCAAATTCTCACCGATGACTTGAGTTGTGTTTCCAAAGAGATATTTAGGATACAGCTAAAGAAAAACCCATTTTCTAATGTTCCATGCTTAGTATTCTTATATTGTATTCTTTGTGTGTGATAAAGGTTGCATGCTAGAAAGTAGAGTTTTGTGAGCTCTCGTATGGGAAACGTTAGGGAAAAATTACTTTACCCAGTATCCCAATACAGTTGCTGTATTTTTTTTTTTTTTTAAGTTTTCTAAAAGGGACTACATACTGTGCAGCTCTGAGCACTGTGTCTGCTCCTGCCCAACCTACAGTTGCCAGTGTTAGGTCACAGGGTAAGGCACAAAGACACTGATGACTCACCATCTTGTGATCACTAAAGATCCTATGGCATTCTTTCCTATGGAGAAGAATTTATGCTGGTGCTCTCACTAAATTTTAAGTCAAATAATTACATTCTGCCTAAGCTACCCCTGAAGTTCTAATTAATTTCTTTTATTAAAATTTTGCTCTTAAATATTTGCTTCATTTTAACTTTAGAGGTGCCTGTATTTTCCTCATGAGTGACATAATTCCATTTTATAACGTTTATTTCTGTTTAAAGCATTACACAAATGATAGCTATTAAAAATTCCCAGACAAAAGACTGACATCAGGGCATAGTTAAGGTTGAGAGCACGTATCAATTATGTAAGGTATAAAGCTTTACAGCATGTTACATGAAGCATATTGTAAATTATCCCCAAAATAAACACTGTAAACACAGAAAATTCAGGATTAAGGATAAACTTAAAAGAAACCTAAACATCTCAAAGTATGGAAATACAGCATAAAGGCACCCAAACAAACAATTTAGCCCTGTAGTGACACCACATTATAAGCATACAATTATGACTGATGCATTTAGTGTTTATAGTCCTAGATTAGATTAAATTGATTTTTCAAGACATTAATTTTTCCTCTTTTTCCCCTATCATTCAACAAGTATATGTGACAAGCAACAGAGGGAGGGGCTGGAAAAGGATAATGGTAGTAATATATGGTTACATAAACCTATGTATAACTAGATGGCTTAACTGCAAATTTGTTATTTGACTACTCAGCTATATCTTACATTTTCAATTACTATTTGGAATTCTTAAAAAGTCAACACACAAAATTTAAAAAGGCAACACATTAAAATGTGAAAGGGGGGGGGGGGGACACATTCAGCCCTCTTTCAAAAGCTTTGTTTCCTAATGGTGCCCCCTCACTTTAAATCCAAATTATGCACTCAGCAAAAATGGAGGTTTTGTGCATTTGCAAGAAGTCTCTGCTTTTCCTTGTTTTTTAAATCAAATCTACTTATTTTTAGTTAAGTACTTTAATAGACAGTGCACTAAGTACATACAGCACAAGAGTCTTCCAGAGAGAAATTTCATGGAGATCATCTCAAGCATGATAATCTATTAAGACTTAAAACTTTTGAATAAAAAAAAGAAAAACTTCACAAAAGACTAATATTTCAACTGCACACCTTTCTCTGGATGTTTATTTTAGTTTTAACATACACATTTTGTTTGCCACAATCTTCTTGTTCATAAGGAGGTTACTGACACTGTATTATACACATATAATAGGGTTACATCAAGGCTTTCAAACACTGAATTACTGGTCTTTCATAACTGCTGAGTTGTATGTAAAGAATAACTAAATTAATTTTATTTTCTATTCTCTAATCATATCTGGATGACATTAAGGCATCGTGTACTAATAATTCTATCACTGCCCTGGTTTCCATTCAGTTGCCACTCTTTTTTCTATGAAAGACAGTAGGGTATTAGCAAATAAATTCCACTGTATGGCTGCAAGATATTCTTAAAATACATGAATAAGAATAGACCCCCCACTGAGTCAATCTGCAAAAATAAGCTATTAGTGTTTCAATCAGAACTTTGTTTAAAAAACTAACCAAAAGGGATTCAAGGTTTTAAAATGAAAAGAAGAGTTGGGAAAGCATATTAAAATTGTGTTCTTAACAAAAATGGAATTTCTTAAATTAGCTTTATTGTCTCTCTAAACTAGATGAATTAGAAGAATTATTCTGGGGAAACAGCAGAAAATAATTAAAAGCTAGAAACAAGTGTTTACAAAATAAATCACTTCCTCATTTTTATTTTTTTTTATTGCAGATTGATAACAGATATAAATACTAAAGAGCAGCATCTAAAAACAGTCACATTTACTTTTCTTGTGAAACAATTATCCAAAATGGTGGTTTTATGATAGAGAACAAAGTTTACAATAAATTTCAGAACCATCTGTTCTTTAGAACTGGGCAAAAAGGTGGGAAAGATGATTTAAAATACTACAAATTAGCTGAATAATTATCCATTCTTACTTTAACTCCAAAACTGAACATGTCCAAAAGAAAGACATAACCAGTACTTTTTCAGCCTTGGAGATGTGTATCAGCTGGCGATGCGCTTCAAGCAATATTAATTTGATTAAACAGTTTATCCTTAATAACCTGAGACATCAATCCATGTATAGCTTCTATGGTGGTCTTGCAACTGGAAAACAAGCATAAATTCAACATTGGCTAAACACCGAACTGTCATTGTATTATAAGTTATTCAGCTGTCTCAGGAGTTCGGGGTGCCCATAACCCCATGAATCTTCACAACTGTCCAGATATGAAAAGTCACAGCAATTTAGTTGCTGTTGCCAAAAGCTATTTGTTATCTAAAAAGGTAAACTGACAAGCTCTTTACATTGCAAGAACCAATTTCAGACAGTACTTTTTGTCCAACAGTTAAGCCATTAACCTAAAATACAAGAAACTGAATTCAATCCATTATTTTAGGTTTTAATTTAACTATAGTAAAGGAAATATAAAACCTTGTACTCATGTAATAGAAAATCAGTTCCAATACTTAATTTCCCATATACACTTGCTAAAAAAAAGTATGTTCTGCTAATGGTTTTAGCATAACAAAACAAAGACACCACCCTCATTCACTTCTAAAAGAGTTAATAGTCTATATTTGATCAGTTCAAATCCCTGTAAAATTAGAAAGGAAAGAATCCACAGTACTTCACTGAAGCCGTGTCACTGAAGTGACACAGTGGATTGAAAAAGTTAAGTGTTCTTTTTTGTGACCCACAAGAACTTATTCACTCTAGATTCTAATAGCTTTTTAAGCTTGTTAATCAAAATGCTATGAAAATATGAAAGGACAATAACTATGCCATAACCTATAATGACCACACCGTACAATAAGTGATGGAGCAGCCATCACGCTTGCTGGAGGAAGAAATTTGAAAGGCATGGTGTGATTTTTACCGCAAGTTTAGAGCAGGTTAGCATGGGGACACTGATCCATCCTTTCCCACTAGGTGACCGGAAGAGAGGGGATACTATATAGGTCCATGGTCCAGATTAGCCAAAGTGTTGTTTTTTTCTACTTTCCCCACAGCAGTTGGCATGGAGGGGAAGGGCACCTTATTTGGGGAAAACATGGAACAGAAGTTAGGCTACGATGTCAGAACTCATTATGTAAATACGGCGTGGATGTCCAGTGTAGGTATTGTGTAGAGAATGGACACAGTGGTCAGACAAAATGGATTTGTGAAAGATTTAAAAGAGATATTAGTTAAAGGAGCAGAAGTGGGGGGCTCCTATGACTGGCACGGCTGGAAGCCAACCTCCTTGCTTTTACAGTCCCCACAACTCACATTCGAGAGAGAGAGAGAGAGAGAGTGTGAGTGTGTGAGGTCCCACCTGTGGGTTGGCTGGGGACCAGGATGGAAAGGGGAGGGCTGACAAAAGCCCCTGGATATATATGAAAATGATCATAGAATTACCTGAACTGTACACTTTTATCTGCCGGGTACTCCCAGACTGTTAAGTTGTGTTCTAATTAAAGCATCTCCAGTGCCTCCTGTCCTCCTTCCAGCATAGCTGGACAATGATGAGTTCTAGGAACACTTATTTGGAGTAAATTACTTGAAATGCTTCTTTCTTACTACACAACACAGGATGACATTTCATAGTTTGTAAAGCATCACTGTTCAACAGTTATATAGTGCCATAGATATACCTTATATGTAACCATACTGGAGATTAAATTAAGTGGTAAAAAAAAACTAATTTGGCAATTGATGAAAGCTAATGAAAAAGCAACAGGTGATCACAGAAGAGCTTCACATCCTGAAAAGGAGGTTGGGTAATTCTTTAACCAAACATAGGAGCCCTTCCCCATTCCGTTCCTTTAGCAAGCACCTTCTTTTTAAGTTCTTTACCAGGCCATCCATCTGGCTACTGGATGTCTTCCCCATGGAGCACCTGCACTGGACATCTGCCTCACACTTACAAAATGAGTTGTGATATACAGCCTAACCCCCTTTTCTCTTCACCATAATAAGCCAATATGGTTGTGATGGAAAAATTCCTTCCCAGCCTCCCTAAAAAGGAGCAACTAGCACAACACCCACAGCACGTCCTAATCAATATGATATTTGTCACCTTGAGGCGAGGCAGAGTGGGTGCTGCCTTGCTTGCTGCGTGCAAAAAAGTCTTCTAACCTGCCTTTTTATAACTGTCCGCACTTACATTCCCAGATGAATCAGTGTCATGCACACTCACCCCACCTACCCTTTTTGCAGCAGCTTCTGACCTCCTTCCTTTTCCTATCCTATCCTCCTACCCCTCTTCCAGCAAGCCAGGACAATGTCAACCCCCACCCTGCCACCCCCATTTCAGGTGCAGCACAGTCATTTGTGGTAGGAAGTGTTTTATGCAAAAGATGGGAAAAGGCAAGTCCTCAGTTTTTTAAAAGACTAACCACATGGTTTAGACAGAACTGTAAAATGCTGTATAGAGAGATGGCAAAGTCCTTAATGTATACATTGATTACTTGTATTTCTCTCCTCTTTCCCATTGTTGGAACCCACTTGCAAAAATAAAAAATGCAATGCTCAACCTATGCTAGCCTTTTGCATTTGACAAATTTCCTATATTTTGAATGGACTTTAACAGATATTTTTGATTAAAAACAGATCAACTAGAAATACAGAATTGGTTAACAACTTTAGTGGAGCGAACATAGAAGGTTGAAATGTCATTTTTATGATGCGCACCAAAGAAATGCCATGCTGAAAGCAGGTCAAAGGTCCCTAGCATCTTGTCTGGATGCTTCAGAAGACACAAAAGATTTACAAAACGTAGTAAACCCAAAGGGATTTCTTCATGGCTTCAGTTAATAAATAGTTTACTCACTGTAGTAAATACAAAAATTGTAATTGCCCTTGTGATGGAAATAAGAGGTATTTCAATTTCTAAATTACAGTAGTGTATTTTTTACTCTGACTCCTCCAAAATGTTTAGGAACTGGAGAATAACTCCCTACAGGTCATAGTTTAAAGTATATGAACTTAGGGTTTAAAACAGAATAGCATTTCTTACAAAAGAGAATCCAGACGTATTATCTCACCTGTCCCTTGTTGCTTTAGCAAGTTTGTCTTCTGATTTTCTGTCATGTGTCTCTAAACCCAACATGAAACTCCCTCGGCCCAGCTGGGCTTCTGACTGTTCTAACTTTTCAGACAAATCAAAGACTTGGCCAGTTGTGTAGTCAGCATTCTGTTGGAACAAAATACCATTAAATGTATTATAGATAGAGCTGTAAGTCATGCTGGTATTTATGCACAAAATACACAAGTAAGCAACCTCACAAACTACCTTTAAGTCTAAGTAGTGCTGGGCTTAGCTTGGCAGACTAGCTGGAGCTCAATAGATTATACACTGATCTAAATCTTGGAGCACCACAGATGGTGGGATATGGAGTATCTCCAAATTCACTGCAAGCTGAACAATTGAATTTAGAGTCAATGGTGGCAGAAGAAGATGGAGCCCATCACAGACACAGCAAAATCTTGACTTCATCACTAACATGTGAGGAAGCACTGAAGTGTCCTGCTCAACATGTAGCATCCTCCAAAATGATGGAAACTCTCCTACTTGTCCCTCCTAAGTCTGCTCCTTGTCTGGTATTTCTTCCTACAGCTCACAGGAATATATAACTACATGTCAACAGACTAGGCTCCTATGGACTGCAGGAACTGTTCAGTTTTCACAGATTAAAGTATTCAACCAAAGCCATATTAACATTGCTCTCTGTTCAACTTATGCAACCTCACTGAGAATAATGGATATTATTCTGCTCTAATTTACAAACTATGCAGTCCAACTGAATACAACAGACTAGCACAAGTATTACTGTGGGCAGAATCTTTTACTAGGCATGAAGTGCAAGCTGGAAAAAGTTTGACTTTCAAATCTCTATTCAAATTTGCAGGATTGGAAGTTAGGAAAGAAAAATATTTTTATTTGCAAATGCAGCAAATTTGATTTGGAATAATCAAGAGAACAGGGAGCCTCATAGTATCATTTTACAGAGTTGCTTTACAGAGTAAAAACACATATTAAAGACTGTGTGCATTCTATCCCTGTGACTAAAATAATCACTCTGCGTTGGATTTTTATTGAAGAAAGTGAATGAGATTTTAATCCAAAGTAAACAAGTATGTTTATAACAGAAATACAATGAATGCAATGGACGGTAGTTATCTAATGGTCAAGTAACAATTCCTACTTGAGGCACATGGTTACAGCAAAAAAAAGTCCCTTTTTAAAGATACTAAGTACGGTTTAAAAGGAGTTGTTATAATAAAATTAGTACCACCACCAATAATATCTAGCCTATATATGTGGTAACCTTTAATGGATACTAATTACTACTGTAAGGGGATACTAAATATTATGAGGGTACATTTAGTAAGGGGATACTAAATATTATGAGGGTTTAAAAAATAGATTTAACTGAAACTCATCTTAGACAATGAGAATAAACTAGTTAGCTTCACTTTCTGGTTATCAAACAGTAACAACAGAAAAATGTTTACAGAAAGGTTTTATTTATATAAATGAAAACTTTCCTCTATTATTTGGTTTTGTAAAACCTGATGCACAGAAAGGAAATCTGGAGTCAAAATTACTCAACAGTGTCCCATTAAGCAATTTGCAGCAGAGATCCCTGCCTCTAGCACCAAGGAGTGAGAGGTACCTGCACTCTTAAAGGATATGCTATTCTACTTACAGTAAGCAAACTAGAAGAACTGAGTGTGTTCACCCAATATTTGTTCCACAATAGTTCAAGCAATTTACGATCCAAAGATGATTTGAAGTAGGAGACCTCTAAAGCATAATACCTATTTAAAAAAAAAAAAAAAAAAAATCAAATTTTTCAAAGTTAGCTACCAGTCAAAGATTTTACAATCAAATCCTCGTGGTCATAGGCATCTGAAAAGGAATAAACAGAAAGTAAATGCATTTCTCAAAAATGCATAAGACTAATAGAACACCGATGTGACAAACTGCACAATGTTTTAGGGTTCAACAGTAACACACCTTAAGATCTACACCATCTTCCAAGAACGTTTCTCTGAGGAGGGATTTCCCTCCTGTGTTAAATGTATGAAGTTTTAATAGTTATAACTAACCAAATGCTGTTTTCTTCATCGGCTTACCTTCTGTTGTAACACATCATCTTTGGGGTCAGCTACTGTCCTTTTAATAGTGTTTATATAGTGCATATTACAAAGAGGCCCTGATCCTGATTGGGACCTTTGGGTGCTATCATAATATTAGTATAATTTATATATAAAAGTAAACTGAAATACTGCTGATCTAGTGGAATGTGATAAGTGGCAATGTTGGATAGTCGTAAGCTTAACAAAGGGCCTATTTATCCTTTGTTATGTATCTTATGTTAAGAAGACAAATTTTCCTGATATTACAGAATTCACAACAAAGGAATAAGGAAGATAAGCTATTCCATTTTGTTTTAAATACATGATTCCTATTGCATCTTACAAGGCAGCAGTACATGTTGCAACCTTCTCTGCTGCTCAGATATCATTATACTGAAAGTAAAAAATATAAGGTTCTGTATGTTTAAAAAATACTTATTTCTTCCATTAAGCTGTTTTATAAATACAGATGTATATAGAAAGCCTTGCCAATTGAAGAACATACCCCTTTCCTATTAGTGGGAATTCATCTTAAATGTGTAAATCAAAAGGAACCCTCCTACCCTCCCTAGCTCATGCCTTCTACAGATTATCTCTTTTAATGTACTCATTCTGAAGTGCTTGCAAAATGGATTGAGGCCTCCAAGAAGAGAGAGAAATCAGATTTGTAAAGGAACAAAAAGGATGCAATAGGACTGGAGGAGAAAAGAGATCTGTACATTTGTTTTTAAGTTATATTACAATTTTTCAAACATCTGTTACAAGCAATTCTCAGAAGGCTATTGGAGGATGTGATGCTCCTGAAACAAGAAATTTCATGTAGGATTTAATAAAAGGAGAACCTGACATGCCCATAAGGTAATCTTCACTTTAAGCTATGCAAGAACATTTCTATCAAGGTACTAAAGGGTCATACTGAGAGTTGGAACGTGAGGTACAATTTTTTGGGGTATCAGAGAAGTGAAGTTAAGTTAAACGATTGCTGGGCTTCCTGTTCTTGCATGGCTACTACAGCATTTACACGGTTTTATTTTGATGCGGCTATAACTACCACTTGTGCGTTATCCAATTAAAATCACTAAAACATTATTTAAAAAAAATATTGCCTGTCTTTCCTTGTCACTGCACATAGTTATTTTTGAATAATTTAAATTAAATTATTTAAATGGCACAGATCCACTAATCCATTAGCAATGATATATTAATCCTGCTCTTGGGAGAACTGTTTGGTAAAACTCAACCATATTAGGAAAAATGCACTTATAAGTGAAATCTTCTAATGCTGACCAATTCAACCACATAAACAAGCTAGAAAGCCAAAATAACAATAATAGAGTCTTTTACAAAAATTGATTATTAAACTTTATAATGTTGTGATGCAGAGAAAGATCCTCACTTCAGAGAAAAATTAGGCACAAAGGTGAATTTCCCAAGGAAATCTGTGGCAGAATCAAAATTAGATCCTTGATCTCCTAATTCCCAAGCCTGTGCTATAATCATCTGACAAATAAATCAGTGAATAAACTAGTAAAAATAAAGAAAAATGATGGCCAATTTAAAATATCACGGAAGAGCATATGTGTGTGTGTGTCTGTCTGTCTGTCAGGTCATATATCTACAAATATACAATTGAAGACAATTGTAAAATGTAAATTAACATGCCAAATATAATTCCTTTTAAAAAATTAAATGGCAAAAAGTTTCACATTTGTAAATTTACAAGCTAAATGCTTTTTCAACATTAATTGAGGTGCTTATCATTAGGAATTGACACTTTAATTAAGAGAGATGGCATTTGGTATAACACACAAAACCTATTTAGCATTTCCTCAAAGACAACCTCTCAACTAAGTACTGTAATAGAATAGCAGCCAAAGACGAGGTAAAAGTGCACCCACTGAGACTGATGTATAGGCTGAGAAGTGTTGGAATGCAGTCACTCCCAAGGGCAGGCGGGGGTGGTGGTGGGGAATTGGACATGTGTATAAGATTATAAAGCAGTAGCTCTGTTTTTCTACCCAGTGCCCACTGGAATTGCCAGCATATCAGGACCCAAACACAAAAGCTCATTAAGGTAGGAAAGAGAAGCCTAGAGAAACTATCACTAAAACCAGAATTACAAACCGTGGTACAAACACTAGTGGGTGGAAACAACTATTCTAATCTTCTGTGGTACAAATAATTCATTCACAATGCAGGAGAAGGAACATCAGAGACACCACAGTGTTAGCAACTCCTCACCCAACAGGTTAAAGCATAGTGTCTGCAATTTCAACCCCTCCTCTTTTTTCACGGCTATCTTCCACTGGGGAAGATTGAAAGTCCTCTTCTGTAAATCTTTCCATGTAACTTCAAGAAAGGTAATGAC
The DNA here is from genome assembly GCF_003597395.2 of Chelonoidis abingdonii. NCBI lineage: Eukaryota > Metazoa > Chordata > Testudines > Testudinidae > Chelonoidis > Chelonoidis abingdonii. The sequence continues at coordinate 239,437,543 of NC_133770.1, forward strand.
TTAGAACAGATACTAACTAGCTATCTGAGAGGAAGACTATTATGGTAATTACTACATTTTTCATAAAATTTAAAAATTCCATTTATCTGTGAACAGATTAAAAATGGCAGTGGTAAATTTAAAGAAAAAATCTAATGCAACAGAAATGCACAAACAATCACACTTCATCTAGAAGGTTTGCTTTATAATGAATAGTCAGAATGACTAGCAATTAAGTGTTTGCCAGGGATTTCTACTTTGATGGTAATGCAAATAATTATTAATAGTTACCAGCTGAGATTTTTATAGAGCTTTATTTTTTTAAGTGCATAGTCTTCAAGTTGTTAGTTTGGAAAAGGGAAAAGTGTTCTTTTTTTGGGTTAATATGACAGGAAAGCCTCGAAAGACTATATATATTGCCAATAATGCAATTTCCCACAACTCTCCAGAGTTTTAACTACCTATCCCTTTGGAGTCCAGCCCTTCATCAACATATGAATCATTCAGCATGTAACTCATTAATTCTAGCAAGAGTTGTATGCATAAGTACGAAATGTACCAAAGAGATAATTTGCTCTCCCAAGTGAATGGGTTTTAAGTAATATTTTACATCAGACATAATAAACTCACAATATGAATTTGATAATTATTTTGAACACTGATTCTGAGTTCAAGAGCTCTCAACTGGGGTTGCAAACTTCAGTTGGGTCATGAGGACAGGTATAGAGCAAAAATTGCTAAAACCAAATGACCTCTAGGACTAAAAGAAAGCAAACTAACAGGAGAGGAGAAGCAGCTCTTTTTCCTGCCTCTTTTGATGCTATCAGCCCATTCTCCTTGCAGCAGCTCCTCTTTCCAACCCTACTACACTCTGCTCCAGAGAAGCTATGCTCGAGGATGGCAAGATGCTAGCTGCATTGATCCAGCTGCTCACAGCATTCATCTGGCTCACTGAAGCAGTGGTCCCCAAACCACCTCCCTGCTGAATGACAGCTAGCAACACTTCTCCATAAAGCTAGCAGCAGAAGAAAACAAAGGCTTGTAGTATTTGGGCCACTGCAAGAAACCATGGCATTTAGGGCCATGGTAGAAGGTGGAGAAAGATTGAGACTTTCTTCTTATGATTCAGATAATAATTCATGAGTTACTTACTGTTTACAGTGTACACCAAAGTCTTCTATTTTATTAAGTGGAATAGTCTGGTATTCTGAAGGACCTTCATCTGGAGGCTTAAAGCCCTGAAAAGTTAAACAAACAGCATCCAGGACAGTAAGTGGAAAAGTAGTAGATACATTTAGTCATGCAAAAGAAAGAAGTCATTTTAAGTCTGCTTGCAAATGCTGTTCAAGTTCCCAATAAAGACACCAACTTCCATAGGAAAACAGATGGCCCAGCAGACTTATGGATTCTGGAATCTTCTCTCTTGATCCTTGGTTCATCTAGCCTGGGTTAACAGTCATTAGTATTTGACTGATGTGCAGAAATGTGTAGGAAGTAAGTTGCTGATCTCAGACCAGTTCTCATTGGGCAGATATCCCCACCAGAAGTGGCCATATCGTTTTCTCTTAGGGCAATGACGGAAAGGGCAGGGAGGCCAGACTACTCACTTCATCCCTAGAAATGACTGCGCCGGAACAGGATTGACAAAAACTAGCACAGTAGTGAGATGAACCCTGCACTACTATTGCCCACCTTGTACCTGGTCCCAGAACTTCAATCTCCAATTTAGTCAATAGCAGCCTTCACAACCACTGAACTGGCAAATACCACCCACCTGAATCATTTCCATTCGTCCTCTTAAAACATACTGCTAAAATGCACGTCTAACTGTGATTTGGTTTCGAAGTTCAAGTTAAAATTTCTTTTTCCTGTTTAGTGCACTGAAAGTATTTATATGAGATTTTTTTTGGTTCATAGATGAGTATTTCTTGTTGTCGGAACTTATTTCTTTTTGTTTAGAAAAATAGTCTATGCAGATCTGCTGTTCATTTGTAACAAAAAAGGTACTGCATGAATGAAATGGGGAATTTTTCACACATTTTTACAATTACAAGGTGATGCCGGATTAGAGTATTCCATAACACAATAATGTTTCTATTTTCTTATAATAGGATCCACTAGCCCAGATTCTCATGTCCAGAGTCATTTTGACTTCACCTGTACTCTGCATGAACGTAAAGGTCCATGCTAACAAATCACATTGCAGAAGTAGGCCTCAATCCTGCAAAAACATGCTTAATTTCATACGCCATGAGCAATCCTACTGAAGCCAACAGAACTACTCATAGTGCATAAGAATGTGTGTAAGTCTTTGCAGGATTAGGGGTTTAACTGGAATTCAAGGCAGTGTAATGATACTTGATTATATCTCAACTAAGTTATACTTTTATTTCTCTATCATTGATAGAAAAACTTAGATTTCAGCTTTCAATAATTTCAAGTTAAAATAGGTATCTTAAGCTTGATATGTTATTATTTGCAGCTTAAAATTTCCATTTCAAAATGTGGTAGTTTATTTTTTGTTTTATCCTGTGAATCTGTACACATTTCTTTGAAAAGACTGTCAAAAATAAAAGTAAAAAGAACAAGGAGTACTTGTGGCACCTTAGATACTAATAAATTTATTTGGGCATAAGTTTTCATGGGCTAAAACCCACTTCACTGGATGCATGTATGAGATTTTGACTCTTGCTTTTCTCAAAGTAATCGCAATATAGATTCCCAGGTTTAAAAATATGTGCAGCCAAAAGCTGATTTTTGAACTAAGAAAGCATACATTTACTATTTCTTCTTCCCTGTAACAGTTCAAATTCTTATAGATCTATGCCACAGAAACTTTAGAAGTAGCACAACTATATTTAACTGCTGTAATTATGTTGCAGCTCCAATATCTAAAAATACATTTAATACAGCAGGGAATAAAACTCTGTGGAAAGAAGACTATAATTCCACCTCTCTAAACACAAACAACATATAAAGACGACTATTTAAGTACAAAAATACCCAGATTTATTATTTACGTCTGTTAGTAATGCAGTGGAATCCTGAAACAGGAATCAGATTATTTACCAATGTTATTTTTCTTCTAAGAGGCATACATAATATGATGATATTTTAATACTTATTGTAAGTTAGAAAAAAATTACATCTTTTGCTGAAAAAGGAAGATACAGAATATAAAGGAAAAATAGGTCAGATTATGTGCTTTTCAGTCTTAACAGTGACTCTTAAAAATGTGATCCATGCATTTAGTTGTATACAGTTTAATAACCTTGATGATAACCATATACTTTTTTTAACCTTAACTTTTACCTTGGGATATGTTCTAAAAGCGCCAAGATTTACTTTTCCTGCAGATATTGTTCTTGTTGGATCAATCTGTAAAAATATAGGTGATTTTTGATATATGCAGGTGGCATGCTTATTTATCTATTTTAACTTTATAGTTATTACACTGAATCACTGTAACTTGAAAAGTTGCATTATGTTCTGCAATAAAGCACAGTACTTTTGTAATTGACATCAATTTATAAGGAGCACTCATGAAAAGAAAGTGGAACATCAACAGCTGCCTATTAATCCCACTTCTCTACAGTAACAGAATGGGAAATATCAGTCTCAGGAAATCCTGTACTAGTGCGTGTGATAAAAATGTTACCATCTGTCAGTCAATACATTGGTGATACTTATTGCATTTAATTTTAACCCCCGCAATAAATTAGGGATGGAAAAGACCTATTAGACCATCTAATCTATTCTGGGGATAGGGCAGGAGGATAATGCAGGATTATTCTCTACAATCTATTTACTAGTGCATTGGCCAGTTTCATTTTACTAGTAAAACTGAAGGGGCTTCCAACATTTCCTTGGGAGACTATGCCACAACATAATAGATCTTAGTGTCCAGAAGTTTTTTCTAATATTTGATCTATACTTTTCTAATTTAATCCCACAATTTTAGTTAGACTGCCAACTATTCCTTAAATAATTTCATTCTTTGTTGGTGTTTACACTCTTTAGTAGAGCAAGTGATTATGTAAATTGTTGTTTAAACCAAAGGCTACATTTTTATTTCAATTGTGACCTGCAGTCCTCAGGGGTTGGAGGGCCCAGTGAATTTCCTCAGAATATATAAAAAAAAGAATTTTGTACAACTCTCTGATGCCATGTCAGTGACTTCATGTTATATAAGGAATACCACAGTTTTGTGAGCAATTTTGTACGGTGTCCCTTACTACAGAAGGTTGAGAGAATCACAGAACTAGAGTTTTTACGTCTAAGGCAGAAGGCTCAGTGTGGGCTATTCAATTCTTCGATGAAGTAACAAGCATGATTCCTAATCTAAGATTAGAGAAAAGATTTTAACAGACTACACCTGGAATGATGAAGAGAATGAAAGCTCTCCAGTCCCAGCGAACAAATTTGTTTGTATACCATTGTCTTGACTTTCTCTTTAGCCCAGAAAGCTTGGAAAAGGAGATATACTGATCTGAAGCCTGGATTCTACACCCCCATTAAAAAAAAAAAAATACTATCAGAGGATTATTTAAAGGTATATATAGAGAGATATATAGATAAAAACTACAAGTAAATATTTTCACCTCAACACAAAGATATTAAGTTATTGCACCATTCTGTCAGTCTATGGAATGCTTAACTAATAAACTTCTAATACTTACAACCACTGCCACAAATGGTTCCTGAAATTGCTGGTTAAGCATCTGAGTACTGACATCAATCCCTGAAAGCCAGCAACCATAGCCAGGGTGGCTGTGGTACCAGCCAATTGCATTTTCTAGACGACCAACCTAATGAAGTGAAGGGGAAAGAAATACATATAGTTAAAAGTCTCTGCACATAAAGAAAGTGACAGATGCCCTCTTTTGGGCTTTTAGCATACTGCAGATACATTATGGGGAAGAAAAAATGCAAGTATCTACATGCACTACTATGCCAAGTTTCAAAACCTATATGTTTATTAAATAACCTAAACCTTCTCTGGTTAAAATGTTTTTAGAAGTCATATGGCACAAAGTTATAGCTACACTGATACTAACAACTTAATTCCTGGCATCCACCAATTGGTTTTTCCAACATGCAATATCAGAGGTGCATTCTTTTGGATTTATACAGGACAACCAGTTCTGCTGAATATAGGCCTTGTAACAAGAAACTCAAATCACTAAAATAATAATACAAGACAGAACACAGTGTCTGATTTGCATCCATTGTAATCAATGGATGTTTAGCCACCAACTTTAAACAGAAGCAGGATCTCGCTTAAAATAAAAGCATCTTTTACTTGCTTTACGGTTTACATACTTAATAGATACAGACAGAAAAACAGATCATTTACACATCACTACATTCTTCTGAGAGAGTAATACTTTTTGGTCTTATTAACCCTACAGGTGAGATCTGATTAAACGAACACAGAAGTCAATGTCTCCATCTGATATAAGGGGATACTCTGAACTTGCTATCAGTTAATTTAAAAAAACAAAACTATTTTCAGATATCATAGGTTGACCCTCTCTAGTCCGGCACCCTCGGGACCTTACCGGTTCCAAACCAGAGAATTTGCCGAACCATGGGAGGTAAATGCAGAATGCCAGTGGATCTCCACAGGCCCTGGAAGAAGAGGTGCAGGCATGCTGCAGCACCCCCAGGCTTTGCACCCAGCATGGCCCCTTGCCCAGGGTCCTGGGCGCTGGCCCCTCACCCGGGGTCCCGGGCGCCAGCCCAGGTCTTCCCCCATCATCCTGAAGACTGAACGCTGCGGATCAGCTTTTCACAGCACTCCAGAAGCTCTGGGAGGGAGGAGGAGGAGTTGGTAAGCCCAGGGCCACCACCGTGTGAGAGGCATGGGGGGGAAGGGGGAGCTTGACGCCAGGGAATGCTCCGCATAAATTTTTCCCAGTGGGTTCTCCAGCCCCGGAGCACCCATGGAGTTGGCACCTATGCCAGACCACAGATGTTGCCGGACGGAGGAGTGCCGGATTAGAGACGTTCAACCTGTACTGAAAACATCCCTCACCCAGAGCCTATGAAAGAGAATGCACATGAGCTCCTCATTGAACAGTGAATGATAATGAAGTCATCATAGTAGTGCATGAGACTAATAGCAAAAGTGACCATCAACAAAATTAAGAAGCTGATTACATATCAAAGTGCTCAACAGCGCAAAGTAAAAAGACTGCAGAAAAAATATGTCTTTCCCACTCTGTTAGAAGTAACCTGTAAGATTATAAACAATTGGCACAAATTTTTCAGATGAAAATGTAATGTTCACATTAGCAAGATCACCGTAACAAACAAATATACATAATACTAATATTTTTCAGATACACATGCATGTATTATTGACAAAACAAGCTAGATTAAAATAAATCTCAAAATCACCTGCTTAAAATGGGATAGGAAGGTACCTAAAACAGTCTGAATAAGCATAAAGTTATATTTAAGAAGATAAGAAAATAGCATTCCGCAATTTTGTTGAGAAACCACAACTTTTAAAACACATCACAACCTGTTTATAGTTGCTGCAAATTTGCATGATACTGCGAGCCACTCACTCAAATTTAACCCAGATGCCCCTCTGTCATGACCCAATAACAGTGCTGGGTTTACAGTGGTGCCATGGAGCTGGACCCATGCTCAGAAGGGTCCCCGGCCTGCTCTGCTTTGCACTGTGCCAAGACCCCACCAAACCGCTGGCTTCCCCCACCTGCCCACCATTTGCTCCTCTCGGCCTGCTGGCCGAGGACTCCTCTTCACCTCTAGCCCCACCCGCTGGCTTCTCTCTGCCCCGTGGCCAGACCCCAGTGCACCTCCAGCTCCAGGCAGTCTCTGCTTCCCACCACCTGTGGGACCCTACTTGTCTCCCTGGAGCTGAGCTGCCTGGTACTGGTGCAGAAGCCTGGCCAGTCTCAGCTGGGGGGGGGGGGGGGGGGGGGAAATGGGGGGGGGGGTGGGGGGGGCCCCCCGGGGAGGGGGGCCGGGGGGGGGGGGGGGGGGGGGGGGCGGGAATAGTGTGAGGGGCTTGGCTGGGCCCTCCAGGCAAGTGGGTCCTGAGAGAGGCTGGCTGGGGCAGGCCCTAACCTGGCTGATCGCACCACTCCTGAGGGGCCAGAGCAATTCCCTGCCCCAGGACCTGCACTGGTAGCACAACACGGCAGACAGTTGCCTCCCAGCAGGGCTGGTGAACGCAGCCAGTAGGCAGGGCATGGGGGAGGAGAGCCTGGGGGTGCGGGGCTATTCAGGGGCAGGGAAGAGCTGTGTGTGGTGGGGCACTAGGGAGTGGGGGTTCTGTATGGGATGCTGGGCAGTTGTGGGGCTGTAGTCAGGGGTTGCTGTGCAGGGCGTTGTGCATTTATGGCAAGGTTGGGTGGGGACTGGGTATAATGGGTCTAGGGGGGCTCTGGCCATAGGGAATTGGAGGGCTGTTCCAGTGTTGGGTGGGGGGGCTCTGTGGCGTGGCATGGGCCCACCCCTGAGGGGAAGGGGCATGCTGGCAGCATGGGGCTGGGTGGGCCACTGTGCATCTGGCAACTGCCAGTTTGTAAATAGTGCCCTTGCACTGGGCTGGGTGGAGCAGGGCCGCCCACATCAGGCCATGCCCCGGCCAACCACTCGATCCAAGAACCGACCCCCCCGCCGTCACCATGCTCCATTGCCTCTATAGAGGCCCACAGATATATTTGGCACCAGGCCCACAAAAGGTTTATCTGACCTTCCCAACAGGAGGTGGATGAAAAAGGCAGGGCCGGGCACACCCATGGATTGGGGCAGAGATCCCTGGGGCGGTCACCCCATAGGTGCAAATCCACCTCCACCAGGTGGCATGGGCTAGGCCTAACACACACCAGCAGCAGCTCCTGTGTGACCTGGAAGAATTCACCTCTTGCGGCTGCCCAGTGAGTGGGGCTTGTACTTCCCACAGGGCCCTGTGCCACGGGAGAGGGTAGCCTGGGTGGTGCCAGCCCCCACATGGCCTCCAGAGGTCTCTGAGCTGGGACTGGTTCTAGTGTCCTGGGGAAAGCCCACTACCCAGGGATAGGACAAATGGGGGTGGGGGGAAATCCAGCTCATTGGAGGGCAAAGGACCCTACTGCCAACTCAACAACCCTTTCTATTTTTGGGTTTTTTGTTTTAATGGTATTTGAACTGGCCATAACAAAACAGCAAATTACTAAAAATATAACTGTGGTTGTAAAAAAGTTGTAATTTTTTAAAACAAAAATGACCTCTAGCGTGCATGCTCTTTTCTCATATATTATAATCTAATCCAGGGGTAGGCAACCTGCAACACGCGAGCTGATTTTCAGTGGCACACACACTGCCTGGGCCCTGACCACCAGTCCGGGAGGCTCTGCATTTAATTTAATTTTAAATGAAGCATCTTAAACATTTTAAAAACCTTATTCACTTTACATATAACAACAGTTTAGTTATATTACAGATTTATAGAAAAATCTTCTAGAAGCATTAAAATGTATTACTGGCATGCAAAACCTTAAATTAGCGTGAATAAATGAAGACTCAGCACACCACTTCTGACAGGTTTCTGATCTCTGATCTAATACAATTTCCAATTTATATTGAAATCTATAAGTAAACAAAGTGTAAATATAGCAGAAATTCCCTAATCCTGCAATCTGAGCTGCATCACTAACTTTAGGAGAACTCTGCACAAATGAAACGATCTGCCCAGTCGCATCAGATATAGTTAATACAGTAAAACTTTTAAAGTATAGACAGGGCCTTATTAAAACTAATTAAACCAGGAGAACTAGATGGGATATAATTCTCATTCTGCACCACAGGACTATCAAGCTTTCAGTAGACGATTAAAATAAAATAAGTATATGATGTGGTAGATGAATATAAGAGCAGCTCCAACATGGGACAAACTCTCTAGATCTACCAGAGATTAAAGCTCTACTTCTGTCTGCAGTGACCCTACTGGAAGATCAGGGCCTAAATGTGAATGTAACATGGGAACTTTGTATGGTGGAGAAAAGAACTATTTCAGTTGTTAATCCTTCCTTCTTGACTCAAATATTCATAGCTTATCAAATGCAATTACTAGTAAACACTATTGACAACTATATACTCCTTTATTTTTATTTTTTCTTCCCAAATGAATTTTGGTTTTTTTTTTTTTTGATGGAAAACAAAAAGATTATCCAAAAAAAAAAAAGCAGATAAAACAACACTATACCTATTATGTATATGCTATATAGCAACCAGATAAGACAGTTGTAAAATACAAAGATTTTATGCTTGACACTAACTTTAAATTTTATGCCACAAATAATTGTGTTAAATTTGTGAATAAGCTCCTTTGCTATTCCACTCTTGAGCAACCGACTGCACCCATAAAAACATTTCCTAGATGATGAGCACAAATGTAAAGGAAATTACACTCAATTAATTGGTGACCCAACTCTGAATTTAAACTCAGATCTACAAAGGTGAAAGAACACTGCAATATTTAAATATGATAAACAAAGATATTAAACATACATGAGAAAAAAAAAAAAGAGAACTATCAATTTTTTATTGGTCCTGATCTTGTGCATGTATATCCTGGTGATGGAAACTTTATAAAAAACCTACATAGACTATCTCAAAACCCAGTGTAAATTACAACACGATTTGTTGTTACTGTAGTGCCAATGAAAAGTCATAGCTCTCTCTATTTACCTGTTTTGCATTTTCTATGTATGCAGCCATATATTCATATGCAGCAGCCTGAGCATTGACTCGAGTTTCAGTGCCTTCTACCGGTAAAGCAAAGCTGTCCATGATAATCATGGTTTCCCCATCCACTTTCCCAAGCATCAGCCCCATCACTTCCAGATTGCCCCCAGACCGGGCATGCATGACCATCTTCAGCAGGGCCAGGGCGGAGATCTTGCAGTATCTGAAGTAGTGATTGCTGCAAGAAAAAACAGAGAGATACTAGCAAGAAGCCAAGTATCTGACCTAAACACACACAGGAAACGAATGCAAAACACAGGTGAAGAAGGTTTATTATAACAGAGCCCCGTCTCAACCCTCTCCCACTCCGGGGTCGCTCCTTGGTTCATGACCCAAAGTACCCCGGTAGCCCTCCCTGCTCCCCCGCTGCCTCCCCACCTATCCCCCCTTCCAGCCCCGCTACCTCTCCAGGCCACCGCCACCTCGCCCCCATTATCCTGAACTCCCTCCCGGGGCCTCGCGTCCCAGGCCCGCCCCGCTCGGGTATCCCGACTCCTCACCCCCAGCCCCGCCCCCTCCCAGCCAGGCCCAGCCGCCCGCCCGGCCCCGGCCCCGGCTCTCACTCCTTGGTCCAGGGCTTGGCCGCCAGGATCTCCTGCTGCTGCTTGCGGTCGTACTTGTAAATCTCGTCGATGCTCTGCGCCTCCTGCATGTTGTTGGCCAGTTCCCAGCTCTTCTGCGCCATTCCGCTCCCGGAGGCGCCGGCCGCCGCCGCCATCCCCCCACCGCCTGACCAGGCCGCCGCGCAAACCACGTGCCGCGCGGGAGAAGGGGGGGAGCCCAGCCCCGGAATGTCCTAGAGCAGCCTAGGGGAGGCTCGGGAATGGTACATTCCGCAGGGCCTGAGACACCCCTTAGCTTAGCGCGCCCTCTAGCGACCAGCGTCGGAAGTGCCGCCCGAGCTCTGCTCAGCGAACCTCGCACGGCTGCCAGCGGGGTGATGCGTATCCAACGCGACACAGACGCTCCCGTGGCTACGCAGGTGCGCTCACGTATTAACACATGCAGGATTGGTATTCGCGGACGCATGTGCAACGCAGGGATGTTCAAATCTGGAAATTAAGAGTTAGGGCCTGGGATCAAGAGTTGCTAAATCTCATGATTTTATCATGAGTCTCCTGATATTTAGCGTAAAGAGTGGAAGCAGAGACGCTTATCTGACAAAAAAATATTGATAAGATTTCTCATTCTTGATTTTCACTCCCATTTTTTAATAACAAACTGCCCCCACAACTCTCGCCCTCATAAATCACAATTGTGGAAACACTGCAATGATAGTTCTTTCACAAACGTTTTGGCATAATTTTTCTGTTCATTGTCAGAGAGGCCAGTGATTACTATGCCTCCCCTTCTACAGTCACATACCTGTGATCATCTAGACCAGAGATTATTAAATATTCCATCAAACTATCTGATTACATTTTTTTTTCCTGACGATTTTCCTCCAAACTTTTACACTCTGGAGGTACCCTTTAATTTTAAAAGTAATTTTACTGATGGTTGAGTGCCCTGTGTATGAACTCTGTGTGAGGAGGGGAGATTCTGCCTATGGAGAATCCCAGAGGGCATGGACTTCTGTGTGTTGGCCCTGTACATTCGTGAGGGAAAGGAGGGTTCTCTGTGTATGTGATCTTTCTCTCTCCCTCTGTGTGCTGTGTATGGGAGGATGGGGGTGTCTGTGGGAGGAATCACTCTATGCTGTGGTGGGAAGATAGGGTAACCAGGCGGCAAGTGTGAAAAATCGGGACGGGGGTGGAGGGTAATAGGCACCTATAGACGACAAAGCCCCAAATATCGAGACTGTCTCTATAAAAATCGGAACATCTGGTCTCCCTACAGGAAGATGCCAGAAGTCCTTTGCATGAGATATGTGTTTGTGGGATGCTGTTGTACGTTGGCAGGAGGGGCTCCTCTGTGTACAAGCTGTCTGTGGGATTTATGTGGATGGAGAGGAAAGGGGTCCTCTGTGTATGGGGTGTGGTCTCCCGCGGAGCAGGGACTGGCTCCCTGCCCCTGAGCAAAGAAAGACAGCCCTGCACAGCAGCTCAGGGAATCTAGCCCCGGCTCCCACGCACCAGGGGGCGCTGTTTGTAGCGGCGAAGGCGCGGCCCGGCTGCTGCACGTCTCCGGAGGAGACTGTAAAGTGTGAGAGGCGGGGCGGGAGCGGCCGGTTGCAAGCCCGGCGGGTCCGAGAGCGAGCAGGTGAGTGACTCCGCGGCCTGGCTCCAGCCGTGACTGGGGTCCCGCAGGCTCCTGAGGCGAAGGGCGGGGCGCAGGGACGCCCAGGCTCCCAGGGCGGCGGGGGCGTAGTTCTGTCCCCGCCGCCCTGGGAGCCTGGGGCGGGCGGGTCTCCAGGGGGCTACGGCCCCTCGCCGCGAACTGCCCCGGGACGGGAGAAGCGAAGCGAGCACCACTAGGGGGTTGTGCCCCGCTGTGGGGTGGGCGGCACGGGGCGGGTTGGGGTGTGTGTGTGTCTGTGGCCCTGCGGGGTGCGGAGCGTGTGTGTCTGTGCCTGTCGGGGCGCGGGAGTGAGAGAGGCCTGGGTAGGCCCAGGCTGAAGCCGCAGCAGTTTTTGTTGTAACCTGGTTGCCTAACAACGCTGAGTAGCGTCTTAAAGAGGCAGAGGCAGAGCCCGAGGCCGCCGGCGCCGCCTCTCTGTGCGAGGAGCGTGTCCTGGCTCGGGGCCGCTCGGGGCTGTGCTTTATCTGCCCCCAGGCTTCACTCCGGTGCCTGGCTGCGGCTTGTCCCCTTACCGCTCTAATACACTTTGCCAGTTTATCGCAATTTGTATCTCTGTGGTTTAATAACCAGGCATTTTAATTTTTTGTATCTCCCATGACACTGTGTCATGCAGCTGTTTAGAAGTGTTTATTTAACTTTGGGTTTGTTTGCAATATGACAATCAATCTAAGCTGTATAATACACATTTATTTTGGTAGGTTTATATGAAAGATGCTATCTTAAACTGCTTTACAGAGTTATAGAGTAGCAGTGGGAGTTGGAAATTAAGAGGTCTAGGCAAAGGAGGAAAGAGTGGTTTTCAAGCAAGATTTAAAAAGAAGCGGAGAATTGGAGGGAAAAGATCCAGGAGGAAGCACTTATTGATGGGAAGAGCTGCAGAAATAAGAGGCTATTTTTATTAATGTTCAGAGGGATAGAGGGGAGGCAAGTGCTAATAGTTTTGAAAAATCCAGAAAGTATTGCTGAAAAATTTAAAATAACTTTTTAATGTAATAGCTCTTTGGGTATATAATTTGTAAATGCAGTGACTAAATGTGGCATCAAACTGTGGTAAACATTTTTTTTTTAATGTATCAGTTTTTTCCCCTAACACATCCTCTTAGGGATATTACATAGGGTTGATGGGAATTGTGATTCTGTCTGTTCTCTTTGCATAGTAGCACTCTTCCTGCTGTACTGTATTAATGGCAGTATAACATACATAAATAGAAATGCAGGAGATCAGCTTGGATTTTGCTGATAAGTTTTCTTCTTTATAAGTCTGGCGTAGAATTGGAAAAGGGTGTTCTAGGGGGAGAAAGAGAGAGGGAACATGTTGTAGAGACTCTCCTACACATAAACAATAAAATAGACGCAGTGTACATGTAGGTACCTTCCCAACATCTTAGTATAGTGAATCTTGTTTAGGCACCAGTTCTGCATAGATATGTGCCCATGCTTAATTTTAATGTGTAGTCCTATTGAAATCAGTGGGACTACTCAAGTAAAGTCATTAAAGGATTAGATTGGAGAGTTGGGGCCTTTGCTGTTAGAAGGAAAATCAGCCGGAGTGTTTCCCTTGATTATTTTCCTGTTCTCTGCTCTGTGTCATGCTTTATATATCTTTAAATTTCATTCACTAGTTGACTCTTTAATTATTATTAGGTATCACTTATGCAAATTTCCTTTTTTAGATGTTAACATATTTTGCTCTTTGGTAAACTAAATATTACATTGAGTTTGTGGTTTGTTTGTTTTTTTTTAGTCTATAGCTAAACACAGCAGCAATTAACATGATAGTTAACGCTTACATAGTGCATTACTTTTCTGAACTGAGATATATAAAATTAGAGGCAAAGATGTAGGCTATCAGAAAATCATTTTTTATGAGTATCCTTTTAAATATTATTATCGTCCGAAATATATTTTTTGCTCCTTCCCTGTTTTATGTTTAGAAGGGTTTTTGGTTGGGCCTGAGAACAATACCACCAAGGCTACGTCTTCACTACCCGCCGTATCGGCGGGTAGCAATCGATTGCTCGGGGATCAATACATCGCGTCTCATTTAGACGCAATATATCGATCCCCGAATGCGCTTATATTGATTCCGGAACTCCACCAACCCGAACGGAGTTGCGGAGTCGACATGGGGAGCCGCGGACATCGATCCCGTGCCGTGAGTACGGTGAGTAATTCGATCTTAGATACTTCGACTTCAGCTACGTTATTCACGTAGCTGAAGTTGCGTATCTGAGATTGATTTTTCCCCGTAGTGTAGACCAGCCCCAAGTATGCTCAGATCCCAACTCTGCCTTTCTCTCTGCACACACCTGGCTGGTGGTTGCTGCTGCTTCATTTTTGGCTCTGCTTCTGTTGCTGGTAATAATCTTCCTGAAGGGGCTAGAAAAGTGTGTGTATGGTCAACAAAACTGAAAATTGTGATACACAAAGTGCTGTCAAATGCACAAATGGAAAAAAAATTTTTTTTTCTCTAGTGTATTTGAGGTACAGTAATTTGTGGTCCTGATACCACAATAAGCTCTGCTTGGGATCTCTGTAAACCACATGGAGCCTGACTGAAGTTAATGGAGCTCCATGTGATTTTAGGGGTTTAACACCCACAAAATTCTGTGCAGGATTGGCACCTACGAGGTTACTTATAATTCTAAAAAGAATATTTTCAGATGAAAGTATGATTTATATGTTGAGGATGTCCCTTTAATCCTCACAGGATCCCTGTTCAGAAAGTAATTTACTTTGATATCTTTTGGCTAATTTCTAAATTTTAATGGAAAAATAAAATAAAATTAAATGCTGAAAAAATGAAATTGGGTGCTTTTTCTGTGGTTTTCAACTAAAAACCAGAAACTATTAAAAATGAGGATGACCTCTTAAGGTGCTACTATAGATCACAAAATTGAATAGAAATAAATCATTCACATTTTTATTTAGCATAAATATTTTCTGAACCAATGTATACAACAACCCTCAAAATGTTAATACACCTCTACCCCAATATAACACTGTCCTCGGGAGCCAAAATATCTTACCGCGTTATAGGTGAAACTATGTTATATTGAACTTGCTTTGATCTGACGAAGTGCGCAGCCCTGCCCGCCTGGAGCGCTGCTTTACTGTGTTATATCCAAATTCGTGTTATATCGGGGTAGAGGTGTAGTTAGCTTTTGAAGAACAGGTAAACTTCGTGTTTTCTCCTTTTCTTTTTTCTCTTCTTCCACCTCCTCCCCCCGCCCCCATATAACAAATCCTTTCTAATTATTTATTTGGCAGTTGGCCCTCATGCTTGTTTCACAGGGCTTATGAATTCATGCACATTTTAAAAAAGGTCTACCAAGGAAAAAGGAGTGAGCTATAAAACATCTAGATATTTCCCCAGCCAAATTCTGTCAGCCATCCTTCCTTTTAGCCATGTGAAAGATAGCATCCTGAATCAACAATGCTAGTATATCTGATTAATTTGTTTTACTCAGAGTGGAGTTCTGAGCTTTCTTCACATTCAGTTGAATACTTGTGCAGTTAAAATATATCTGAATAGATACCTTGCCTTTATTATGTAATTCTTCATGATGCTTTTCAGCAATCTCTGCTAAAAAGTTAAAAAAACATTTAGTGTTCATATTATCTGTATTAGAACTAACTAACATCCATTTACCAGTTTTTAAATTCTCTTGAACCAGGTTTGGTCTCATCACGCTATTGTGCTGTTACTTGAAACAGAACTCTTTTGGAAACAATCCCAGTGTTTATATATGCTAGTCTAAGTGAAGGTCAGAAATTCAATTGCCACAGTCCAATGAGATTTCTTTTGGTGCATGACTAGCACTGCGTTGGTATTCTTGCAGGTGAGTATGCTGCAGTGGATAGTTGGTGTGAGCAAAGGTGGAGTACTAGGGAATTTACTATAAAAAGTTACTTTTTCCATTCAAAATAACTTTTGTGATTAAGTGATCCTTCTGTAGTGTTGCAATGCTGAGTATAATATAGGTATGTGGCTGGAAACATTTGTTCTTTTCACGTTACTTTATCCTTTGACTTTATCAGTATGCAAAATTAATGAGATTAAGGATTTAGGACAATCAGATGGGGAATTTATTTTCAGAATCGATTGTCCTATATCACTAGTAAGACAACTGGGTTGTCCCAGGACTGCCTCATTTATGAGAATCACATAATATTTTTACAATGCTAATTAAAGAATAACATATATTTAATGATATTGCTTTATGCGAAGATTTTACTGTAACTCAGGAGTCAATATTTTTTTGTTATCACATTACACTGCACATACATTTCATTTTTATTGCAGTGATTTCTTTCTGCATTGTCACATTCCAACTATATCTTCTCATTTCATATTTTTCTTTCCAAACATGTTTTTTGTTTAACTGCATTAAATCTCACCCCTTAAGGCTTTGTCCATTTTTAAACTCTCTTGGCCCTTTGATCAGATGTGCAGGCAAATAAATAATGGACACATGGGTAGAGCCCTGCACAGATACAAAAATTTGTATCCGCATCTGATCCACGATCCGCAGACATGGTCCGTGGATATCAGCATCTATATCTGTGGATATAAAGCAGATATCCGCAGATTTGTAGTGCTCTGCACATGGGATGGATTCAAATGGAAGGTCACAATTTATTAATTTAACACTGGGAAGAGGTGCTGTACCTCCTTTACCCATTCTAACATTCCAGGCATTTAATTGGGTGCAATGCAGGGTTAAAGGGCTCCCACTTTGTCACCAGTATTTTGGGGAGGACCTGCTTAGGCCCACTGCTAGGATTCAGATCACTTTTTATTCTAGGGATGGAGACGGACAGAATGAGAGAGCAAAGCAGCTAACCTGGTCTCCTATTCCCAGCCAGTGGGAAGTGATAGATGGTGGTCCTGAGGGGGCAATCGCTTTCTTGGAGTGCATGTGCTCTCACATCCCCCATCCTTCCTTCAGAGCACTGTCTTACATCCCCCTGTTGACTGTTGGGGAGGGGGTATGTTCATTTTCTGTCTCTGCTAGTATAATCTCAACAGTAAGCTTACAAAGTGAATTCTGTGCAATTTATGCTTAGGCCCAGATACTGCAAACACTTACCCATATGCTTAATTTTACTCACTTAAATAGCTCCTTTGACTTCAATGGGGCTATTAAAGTGATTAAAATTAAACACATGAATAATGTTTGAAGGATTTGGGATTGTAATTATCATCTTAGTTTGCGGTACCATTTATATGTGCTTTCTATGGACTTAGCATTATATACCCTTACTCCCAACACAGTCACTGGAACTACTTGCATGAGTAAAGATTAGCAGGATTTGGCCTTGTGTGCAGTTCATTGGCTTTCTTTTCATGCTTATCTTTTAATTAGATGGCATATGTTTAGTCAGAATGTAATTTAAATATATTGAAGAATTTACTAACCTCTAACTATTGGGCCAAATATCAAAGGGGTAGCCGTGTTAGTCTGGATCTGAAAAAGCAGCGAAGAATCCTGTGGCACCTTATAGGCCCACAGACGTTTTGGAGCATGAGCTTCATGGGTGAATACCCACCATGAAGCTCATGCTCCAAAACGTCTGTGAGCCTATAAGGTGCCACAGGATTCTTTGCTGCTTTATTGGGCCAAACTCATCTCTCGTGTAACTTAATTGAATTTGGCCTATTTGAATTTGTATTATGATACTCCTTAAAGGCATAGGTGCTGGAACTAGAGGTGGGGGGTGCTGCCACACCCCCTGTCTTGAAATTGTTTCCATTATATACAGGGTTTACAGTTTTTGGTTCAATGGCTCTCAGCATCCCCACTATATAAAAAAAAAAATGTTCCAGCTCCCCTGCTTAGCAGCCCTGATCTTAGTTGGAGCCTCTCTGTACTAAATAGACATTGTACTAACATTAAGTAAGAGAAGGTTCCCACTCTGAGGCGCTTACAACCAAATAGACAAGACAGACACTGGGTGTGGGGGAAAAGAATTGGCAGCCTTCTCTTGATCTACAAAACTTATAATTTTATGATATCTAAATAAAAGCAAAGTATGAAAAGAGCCAATTAATAAACTGCACTTGAAGCCAAATCCTGCTAACCTTTACTCATGCAAGTAGTTCCACTGACTTTGTTGGGAATAAGGATTTATAGGGTATTAAGTGATAAAGCTACTTCTGCAAAACTAGTAGCATTTTAAAAGTGGGGCACTTTGCTTATTGAACATATTAAGGTCCTAAACTTGCAAACATTTATGCATGCGCTCAAAGTTAAGTGTGTGTAAGTGTTTGCAGGATTGAGGTTTAAAGCAACAACATTGAACCGGAGTTTCATTACGGATAAAATAATCAGTTATTGGAACACAATACAATTATAATACATCATATAAACTACAGGCTCTATAATGGGTCTCTTTCCCTACCCCTTTGCATCATGTTGACAAGTAATCTTGATGTTTCTCTCCCCTCCTCCTATAGGTGGAAAGTGTGGGAGGACACGGCATTCCTCTGATCTCATTTCCAATTTAAACTGCTAAACTAATCAGTGCTAAATATTCTTTTCAGCAGTTTTAGCAGTTGAAAATCTATCATATTTAGGAGCTGCTCAGTATTATTCTCGTACTGGATTAAATTATTTTGTTTAAGAAAAATCTTTTAAAAGAGAATCAGAATAATCTGTATTTGAAAAAATTATTGGGACTGTCTTTTGGAATCTTAATTTCTCTCTGAAGAGAAATTTTAAAGGTTGCAACATTTTAGGTCAGATATCACTAGGGAGGAGGTTGTCTTAACATTTTTTTAACGTTTGCACCTCTTAGGCAGATCAGTGCAGTGATTTGATGACTAAACTTGAGTTGATTAAAGCTATTAGTAGTTTAACTGATAGTAAATTTCTGCCGATACTGAAGAGGGACCATATTAGCACAATGATATATATCTTTCCTAGAACTGAAGAAATGATGGCAAATGATTTAGACCAGTTTATTGAAGATCAAAAGGCCAAGTTGGCACAGGACAAAGCAGAACTTGAAAATGATCCTCCTTATATGGAGATAAGGGTAAGATTACTACATTATTTACCTATTTCAAACAGTTTTATGGTTGGAATCTTGGTTTAAGTCTGCTTCTATTGTACTGATAAGAGTTTCTTCTTTATAAAGGTATTGTATTACTGAGTTATCTGTTGTACAATAATTTCTAAGGTGTCTTTCTCCATCTTTGCTTATAAGCACACTGTCAAATCAAACTTGCCCCCACATTTAACTTTTATATTGATCTTCACATTTGTGAATGTTTATTTAAAAGTTTTCATGGTTTTTCTGCATTCAAATGGAAGCCAAGCCAAGAATTGCTCTCATATGTGAGAACCTCAGGGTGAAATTTCCTAGAAATGAATGTCTGCTTTCATTATCCAAGCTTAAAGAATGCAAAAAATAAACAGTACAAATAGCATAAATTTTTTTTTTATGGTCAGTTCGATAAGGTACTATTCATTTCACAGGGAAGAACACTAAAATATTAATTTTTTATCCTGATAGTTCCTTCATTATTATTAGGATATATTTTTTGAGTATTTTGTGTGTCAAGTATTTACTGTTTATTCAGAAGAACACTAAACAATGTCAATTTTTTTTTGCTTTATTTAAAAAATATTGTCATAGGTAAATTTTGTTAATGTTTTTGCGATCTGAAATTTATTTGCTGTTTTTTTTTTGTACAGATTATCATAATCAGGGATTGTCACTATTTATTCAAAAACTTTTCATGTAAACAATATTTCAGAATTATTTCAAAGTAGAAAAACCCTGTGTTTTCAAGTTAGCATTGCAGCATCGAGACTCCATGAGGTATCAAAGGTATTTTTTTTCTTGTAAAAAGTACTGATAATGTCGCCAGTCTTGCAAATATTTAAGCATGTGCATAACTTTACTGACACGAGTAGTCTCATTGACATCAGTGGGCCTTCTCACATGCGTAAAATTATGCATATGCTTGTGTTTGCAAGAGTAGGGCTGAATTCATTGTTAGAAATTCATCTGAATGATGATATGAGCTGGAACATGCAGGTACCTATGGGAGGATGTCCAATAAATATGGTTTTTTACCAATATTGCTCAAAAGTTTCCAAACACATACAATATTTTGAAAAGGGTCAGAAAAGTAATGACTTGCCTTACCCCTGTTGACAACCTTGCTAACTCTACAGTTGTGCATTGGTGTTTATAATGTGATTTGATACTGGGGATACATGTGGGAGAAGGTTCTCTTTAAAAACTTGGGCTGGCTTACTCCTTGCCCTGTTTAAGTGCTGTGCACGTAATTCTAAAGCTATAAAGATTTGATAATCATGCAGATCACCTTAATTTGCTCAGAAATGGAGTACTTACATGGAGAAAGTTTTTGATGATTTTTACAACTTTGTTCTAGCTATCCTGAATCATGACCTTGATGAAGAGAAGGTTTTGGTTAGTCAGCACTGTATGTTGCACCTGTTGGTTCTGACCTATAAAGCCTTAACTGGCTTGGGGACTTGTTTATCTCCTTCTGTATGTAAGAGAAGGAATTGCTAGTAAGACTTTCTCTGAGTCAGGTTGAGACTTTGGAATTTGCAATCCTACCTAGTCTGCATATTGACATCTAGGGCATACTGCAAAACATATCTGATCAGATGTTTGGGGTGGGTTGTGGTTTGGGTATGTTCACAAATAAACATTCCATTATGGATGTTGGCAATCCACGTATTGCAATGCTGAAATTTAAATAAAATTTCAAATAGTTTATAAGCACTTTTATTGTCCAAAATGACATGTGTGATCAGAGAGAGTCTTCCATTTTGTTAACTAGTAGTATTTAATTACAAATACACAGGTTACAGCTACTGTCTGCAGAACACTCAGAAATAGTCCACACATCAGCATGGTAAATTTCAGTACTAATTGACTGCAGTCTTGAACCAATATGCTTGGCTATATATACCTCAAATCGTGTTCTGAGACAAGGATGTAATTTAATTTTTGTTGGAGGGGTTTGTCTCTCACTTCCCTCAAGCAATATTTCAAATGGAGGGAATTAACTGCTTTTCACTTTTGAAGGGGGATGCAAAAATTAGTTTGGAGTGGGGGTGTTGACTGTCTTTCAGTTACCAAGTCTAGTAATTTTTGGTTCTTATTGAATTGGTAGCCAATGACCCTCAAACACAAGCCCTACTTTAAAGTTAAGTAGATTACTTTTAATTAAACTTTCCTTTCCATCTCATGCTTCCCATTATTCTGCCTCCAGTTGATTTTAGGTTCCAGTTTGCCTATCCTGGGACTCTTTTCTGGGATGATGGGGGAAGGTTAGTCAGAGTTCCTGCTTCTAGAATACATTTTTTTATTTTTTTTTGTGGTTCACCAATCCTGTATTTATTCTTCCCCTTCCTCTGCCTGCCCTCCTGTGTTTGTCTCTTCTGTTTGTCTCTTTGCTGTGTTTACTATTTCTTATTGCACCCACTATAATCTTATTCACCCTTCCTTGTGTCTCTTGCATGGTCCTCATGTTTTCTTGTGTGACTATGTACCCATGATTCTCTATAATAGCTTAATTTTCAGGGTGCTGAGAGGAGACAAGCTTTCAACTTTGCCTCCCCTAAAGTTGCTGCCTAATCGCTGTTCAGAGCAGCTCCAAGGAGTGGGGTGAGATGAACGAGTCATCCCTGTTGAACTGTTTGGGTGGGTGTGGGTGTACAGTGAAGACACTGGTCTGAACTTCATCCATCATGCTCAGATATTCATTTAGCACAGTAGTTTTCAACCTGTGGTCTGTGGACCTCTGGGGGTCCACAGACTAAGATTTCCAAAGGGGTCCATATCTCCACCTTTTTTTTTTTTTTAGGGGTCCACAAAGGAAAAACAGTTGAAAACCACTGATTTAGCAGATGACTAGTCATGTTGCCACGTAAGATGGATTAAATCTCTTGGGAAAAATACTGAGCATGGTTAGGCTATGAAATCCCTGTGAGTACATAATCAATTTAAAGTGCTGTTGAGGATCAAATGTGGCAGAGTAATTATTGCATTAATACAGAAATTACTTTTTAGTATCAGTGAAATACACTATTACATGTATTAAAAATAACCAAAACCCTCTGTTTTCCAGTCAAACATTAAATCATGTTGTTTCAGGTATGTTATGGTTATTTCCCTTATCTATTCTTGCAAAGACATACATTTTTTTTTCTTTTCAGAGCAAAGGTGCAGAGAAGCTTTTTGAGACCAGCAAAGCATTAATCTCTATGGCTAAAGAAAACATACCACCAGACAGTCAACAGAACTATCTTCTAGGTATGATATGTCTTTAATACATAGTATTTTTAGGTGTAGATAGTGAAGTGCTGTCTTAGAGTTCTTTGCACAGCTAATTAAAAATGAATTCTTTGGATTCTTAATTATAGGAGCATCACAATAATTCAGGCACTTAGTGTTTATATCCTTTTAAACATCTTGATTTTTTTGAGGTTGCATTTGTCCTCTGAAAGTTAAGATTCACTCAGTTTTTTTTATCAAAACAAGGTGGCTGAGGGAATATCTTTTATTGGGCCAGCTTCTGTTGGTGGAAGTGACAAACTTTCGAGCTTAAACAGAGCTCGTTTTGTGTCCTGTGCTAATGTCCTTTTGCCAGTCTTTGAGAGAGGGTTTGTGTCTGTCTTTATTGTGTTCAGGGTAGCTGGAAGAAAACTATATGTTGGGATAGCATTTCAAGTGAATCGCCCATTCAACTGCCTGCCAGAAGTTCTGCATCTGTGCTTGGAGCTAGAGAAGCAAGATGCTTTTTCTGTCAGCCTCTTGGGATAAGGTCCTGTCCTGTCACCATGGCATGGCTGATAGGAACTCAAACAAATAGGCTTCTCAGGAGATTTAGTCTAACAAGGCAAAGGTAATCTAGATGGACGTCAGACTTGGAACTGCAGTGTCTCCTTTGGGTTGGCGAGGGCTGCAAACAAAGGAAACATTGAATCTCTGGGAGCAAGCAATGCCTCATGTTGTTTAAATAACTGCCCCCAGCCTACCACAATCAATTATGCCCTTTCCACATTACAATTTTAGCTAACTTTGTAACCAGTTAGTAACACAGTTGACTTTAAACATAGGACAAGACTCTCAAATTTGGGGGCATAACTGCTCTTAAGTCAGTATATAAGCTCTTAAATAAATAGCTTGATTCTCAAAAATGTCAGGTTCCTACAACTTCAGTTGAAGATAATGACAGCTGAGGATGCTCAACATCTTTGAAAATCAGGCTATTTGTGTAAAAGCTTACGTTTGGGCAGTTGAGTCTGAAAATTCTGGCTATGGTTTGTGTGTGCACACCATCTGGTTAACACTAAGTCCTGGTCTACACTACGCGTTTAAACCGATTTTAGCAGTGTTAAACCGATTTAACACTGCACCCATCCACGCAACGAGGCCCTTTATATCGATATAAAGGGCTCTTTAAACCGGTTTCTGTACTCCCCAACGAGAGGAGTAGAGCTGAAATCGCTATTACCATATCGGATTAGGTTTAGTGTGACCGCAAATCGACGGTATTGGCCTCCGGGCGGTATCCCACAGTGCACCATTGTGACCAGTTTGGACAGGAATCTGAACTCGGATGCAGTGGCCAGGTAGACAGGAAAAGCCCCGCGAACTTTTGAATTTCAATTTCCTGTTTGCCCAGCGTGGAGCTCTGATTCAGCACGGGTGGCCGATGCAGTCCAAATCCCGAAAGAGGTCCAGCATGGAACCATGCAGGAGATACTGGATCTGACGCTGTAATGGGGAGACAATCTGTGCTATCACAGCTCCATACAGAAGAGAAATGCCACAAGCATTTGACAAAAATCTTCCAGGCTGTAATACAGAGTCCAACAGCGCAGTGCTGCGTGACAAGCGTAACGGAAAGCCAAAGTAAATCAAATGGACGCTTATGGAGGGAGGGAGGGGGTACTTGAGGACTCCAGCTATCCAAGTCCCCCAGAGTCTCCGAAAAGTATTTTGCATTCTTGGCTAACTCCAATACCTTAAGGGGGTCAAAACACATTGTCCGGGTGGTTTAGGTACCAGCTCGTTATTTACGCGTCCCCTTCTCCACCCCCAGTGAAAGAAAAGGAAAAAATCGTTTCTTGACTTTTTCTATGTCACCCTAATAGTCTACTGCATGCTGCTGGTAGACGCGATGCTGTGGCAAACGTGAACAGCAGCATCCTCTCCCCTCCCCTCCCCGGTGGCAGACGTACAGTTGATGCTATTTCTCATCATCATCAGCACGTGAGTGTCCTGGCTGGCCTCAGCAGGTGAGGTTCAGCCGGGGCGCCTGAGTAAAAATGGGAATGACTTCCGGTCATTCCCAGTAGATGGTACAGAACGGCTTGGTAACAAGTCTTCATCATCAGCAACTGGGGCTGAGCTCCATCAGCCCCCTCCCTTTCATGTGTAAAGAAAAGATTCTGTACTGCTGACTATCCACTAGCAGCAAGGATGCTGGGCTCTCCCCCCGCAGCATTTAAAGTCCTGCCTGGACTATCCTAAGCAGCTGGAGGCTGCCTCCCCCTCATTTATCTCACTAACAAGATCAGTGTTTCTTATTCCTGCATTCTTTGTTACTTCAATCACACAAAATGGAGGGACACTGGCAATGGTAGCCCCAGGAAGGTTTGGGGAGAAGGGAAGCAACGGTGGGGTTGTTGCCGGAGGCACCCCTAGAATGGCATGTAGCTCATTCGTTTTATGCGGGATCGACACGGAGTGGCTGTGCTTTTGGTTCTCTGGTACCACTGGTTCTCACTAGTACAGCTTGCAGCCAGTATCCTAGGCAGGCACTGACTCTATTTTAAGATACCATAAAGGGAGGGATTAAACTTCCGGGAGTCAATTCCCATTTTCACTCTCTTTGTGCCCCACGGCACGGACCTCAGCCAGGGGCACCATACCCATGACAGCAGCGACGGTACCCGAGGAAATACTGAATACTTCATCCCATTGCCAATTTCAATGGCTATGCAGATGGTACAAGAACAACTGATAAGCCGTCTCTGCCTAATCTTGCAAAGGCCAAATAATGCTGCCTGTGTAGCGCTGCAGTACTGCATCTGGTTAGCAATTCAGTAACATACGTGACACGTAAAAAAAAAAAAAAAAAAAAAAAAGCTGAATGGGCTCTATGGTTGCCGTGCTATGGTGTCTGCCAGGGCAATCCAGGGAAAAAGGGCGCTAAATGATTGCCTGCCGTTGCTTTCACGGAGGAAGGAATGAGTGACAACATTTACTCAGAATCACTCGTGACACTGTTTTTGCACCATCATGCATTGGGGTCTCAACCCAGAATTCCAATGGGTGGGGGAGACTGCGGGAACCATGGGATAGCTACAGGATAGCTACCCACATGCAACGCTCCAGAAATCAACGCTAGCCTCCGACCATGGACGCACACCACCGAATTAATGTGCTTAATGTGGATGCGTGCACTTGACTTTATACAATCTGTTTTACAAAACCGGTTTATGTAAACTCGGAATAATCACGTAGTGTAGACATACCCTAAGTTACTAAACATTGCAGCTAACAGTTTCACCCTTGCCAGATGCCTTATTTTGCATGTGATCGTGTTTCTGAGACTGGTTCAGAACACTTTATTTTTGCATTGTGTCTGGAACCTCTAACCTTGCCTGTGGTAAGACGTCTCAAAGTGCATTGCTACATGTGCTGCTGTTGTTGCTCTTTGTGTTTTTTCTTTTGGACAGTCATTTCGCTTGCTGAGGTGCTACAGGGCAGCTGCTCTGGTTTCCCCAGAATGTAACAAACAAGATTAGGCAGTATGTTGGGTACTACATTATAATTACAATTCTTCACCCAGTGCTTTGAAAGAGAAAAGCTGAAGAATGGCCAAAACTCAAACCATGTTTGTTGTAAATTGTAGTCAAAAAAGTGTCACAGATTGGTTACAAAAACATGCTTGTAACTGAACTGGGCCTTAGAGTGGCACTGAGGGTTTGTGCTGTGCTCTCTCCTGTAAATACGACATCAGATGGGCTGAGAGATTTCGACTGTGAATAAGCATGGGAAGTTGGAGGACACCCTCAAGCCTCTTTCAAAAATATGGAGATGTCCTTTCTTCACCTCCTTTCAGGGAAATAATAATGCTGCCATTAGCATTTTCTAATTTTTGTGTCTGAGTAAAATCAAATGTAAAATCGCTTCTTTAAAATAGAGAGAGTAAACTGCAAAAGTTCTTATTCAGTGATACATATTAATAACATCAGCTATAACAGCAGATGGCACTGCAGTCAATGGATATTTCTTCTGTGTTTTTAAAGAATGTGAGAACTTGCTAAGACCAAAAAGCCACAAGGATATTTTTAGTTTCAAAATGAAATGATATTTCTAAAGTGCCCCATGTCATGGTGTTGCAGAAATAATTAATAGCTGCAATGATAAATAGATAAACCATTAAAACTTTATGGAATATAATACCCAAACCACCTCGATAAAGGGATTTTTAAAAGTGTGTGTGTGTGTGTGGGGTTATGAACTTGGGAGGAGATCCATTTGGAAATAGTTCTGCTCCTTAGGGCCCCCGCAGTCTAACATGCAGTGGTGGCATCAGGGCATAGGTATCTGTCAAGCTGATGCTAAAGGAGGTGGTGCCAGATGTAGCCAGATAACTTACCTTTAGAAATTAACAAGACTAGTTTAAGTTCCCTAAATTAAACCTGTATTAGTATTGAAAAGTAATGGTGTATATTTCAAATACACATTCATATAATACATGGGATTTCTAATCTTGGCTGTAGCACCAACTCTATTTTGTGGCTTTGGAAATCACTTATCGTCTCTCTCTCTTTCTCTTAGTTTTCCAATCCATAAAATAAGGCTAGGGATACTTACCTTCATCTCAAAGGTGTTGTCAGGATTGATGTTTTTAAAGTGCTTTATAAATGCAAGAACATTACTTTCCTTGCACTCCTGTGTTCAGAAGATAAGTGCTTTTGTAATGCCCACAGGTGTACTAGAAGCTTAACAGAAAACACTTAAGACTGGCCCTTGCTCTGAATAATTTATAATCTAAATAATAGACATGACAGACAAGTGAGATATAACACATACAGAAAAAGTAGAGATGAGGAAGGACTGTGTTCAATGTACAAGTCTCTCCCCAGCTCTTTGATTGGAATGTTAACTAGTGAATAAACTATTTACATTTAATTTCTTATAGGTACTGTGACAATTTCAGCCCTGAAAAAAATAACCATCAAGCAAATTGTGATGACTCCAGAAGTGTGCTTGATTGAATGATAATTTCGAAAAATAAGATGTGAAATCCTGGCGCCATTGAAGTCAATGGCAAAACTCTCTTTGATTTCAGTAGGGCCAGAATGGTTGTACATAAAAGTATGATCTGTTTAATCCTATGTTGACTTTACATTAATTATAGTGTTAAAAGAGAGGTTAAAAACAAATATAATATCTTGCCTGCATTTTAAAATATGCCTACATTTTAAAACAGCGGATTAGGTCATTAATATTACCCTATATGAAATGACATCACTAGGAATGACATAAAATGACAATTAAGAGTTGCTTGTCACCAGAAGTCAAGGGTAAACTTGGGTAGAAGACAACACATGAATAAGTATGTGCCTCAGATTTTTTGCCGCTTTCGTTGTTGATCAGTAAGTTAGTTTACTATAGTCATTAGTGTTTTGTTGATTTAACTGTAGAAACATAAAATATAGAGAAATAGTACTGGTGGACTAATTATTTTACTCTTCCTTATCCCACTCATGACTGTGACGAGGTCCTTTCAGTTTCACTAGATATATCAGTTGTTAATGTGCTGAAATGAACTGACAAAGACATGTATCCACTGAATAGATTAGGAAGTGTTCAACTGCCTGAGGGCATTGTATTGATAGGAGATTACAGTAAAGTTTTTATTTTGTTTAAGTATTAGAGTCTTTAGTGTTTTTGGTAAAGGTGCATCTGAAGTATATTTCCTTTGTTGCCACAAAGCTACTAATGACAATGATGTACAGTATAGTGATAACAGTGAAATTCCTAAATGTCTATAGATTTATTACAGTAACAACATGAAAATGCCAGTTACACAATAGCTATTTCTTATGTCAGAGAAAGAATGAGGTCCAAGTAGTGCAGTAAAAACATCCAACTCAGTGGATGGTGAGACTAAAAACAAACTCTGCCTATGATATTATTGTCACCTCTCTATGTGGCATAACTGATTGTTTGGGCCAAATTCTGATCTCTCTTATACCCAGGTAAATTTGGAATAACTCCACTGAGGATCATGCCAACACTTCTGGTTTAAAAAATGGAGAACAATGAAGTTGATCTGGACTTGTGTGTAGATCAAAATCTTTCTTTTTATGTTCAACAACTGGGCCATACACTGTGATATTGGGAACACATTTTTGTGTCTTGATGATGTTTTGTCTCATCCTAACCCCCTCTTACCAACAGATAATTAAAAGTTAAGTAAATTTTAATAAAAAAATTGAACTATGCACATCAAATTACTCACTTTCCCGGTACTGTAATGGATAGTATAATCATACTCTTGTTAAAGTGGATGGTTACATACATTAATTCAATTAAAAGGAAACTCGGCCTCCTGATTCATTGTAGAGGCAAAGTCCCTCCTTTAGAAGAAGTAATCCAAAGAGGTGGTGAGAATCTTCTCTGGCACGACAGGGACTTAGGGCCTCTATATGTGGTCTTTGATGGAACAGAGGGAAGACCTAGCGTGAGGACACTCTCTGTGAAGTTATAATTCCAGAGGTGATCATAAAAGCAAAAGGACTAAAAAGAAGTGGAGAGTCTTCGTAGGGGATCAGAAATGCGTCCGGTCCAGAGAATGAAAGTGAAATAATTCCAGAGCTTAGTGGAATCAGCCACCGCATATGTAACTTCTTATCTTTTTTATCAGAAATATTTCCATGATGTCATAAAGGAATAAGTTGTAACATAGTGTGTGCCATTGTCATGCGTCATGCAGATTATGAGGCACAGAAGTAGTGAGCTCTAACACCACATGACCTGAAGTGCCTTATTACTGTAAACAGTCCCTCAGATTGGTAACCAAATGTATTCACTTTGTTTAAACAAAATTAAATAATCTAGATTAGTGACCTGAAAGCTGCCTTAAAGGCCAGCTAGCATGCAGCTGACATCATCAGCTCTAGGCTATGCATTCTCCTTCCCGGGAGGGTGATACATGGCCTGTGGGGCCATTCTAAATCACATCAATTTATAACAGTCCTGAGGCTGCTTTAAGTTGCAGTAGAGGCCAGATGTGGGGGTTTTCCTCTTTGCTTTTTTGAGCATTTAGCAGTATGTTGTCAGTCACTTGGAAAGTGAAGTTATTCAGTACAATCATGCTTTAATAACTTCAAAAATAACATATAAAGTAAAATATATTTGTAAAAGTTTTTTATTTAAATACACTTGAGGATGTGACATTTAATTTTTTTTTTAGTTATTGCCTTTATTAGTTCAAAGGTAGTCCAATGCATGCAGAGAAGACCGTTAACACTATATTGAGTAACCATATGCATAAAACCAACAGAAGTGAAAGAGCAAGGCTAGGACTCAAAGTTAGTAGAAACATAGTCTCAGTATTTTTGCTCCCCTAGTCCCTCTCAGAGTCCGAGCCTCTGTAAAAAGAAAGAGTTCTAAACCTATCCAAAACCATTCTTTTCAGAGTATCTGTCCACCCTGCCCCTGCATAGCCCCTCACTACAACTACACCTCTACCCTGATATAATGTGACCCGATATAACACGAATTCGGATATAACGCGGTAAAGCAGTGCTCTGGAGGGGTGGGGCTGCGCACTCTGGCAGATCAAAGCAAGGTCGATATAACGCGGTTTCACCTATAATGCAGTAAGATTTTTTTGGCTCTCCCTAAAGCCACACAGTAAATCAGGAACAGACCTGGGAGTAAAATTTTAATATTTCTTGCTTCTAGTCCACTGGCTCACTCCAGTTAGACCATGCTTAACTCGAAATACTTTCAAGGTTATCACAGGCAACAATCTTCCACCCCCTCCCCATTGTAACTAAAGGATAAAAAATTATAAAGTGCTGGGGAAGAAAATAAAAAGCTTTGCTTACAGGAGAATGATTCTGTTCATCTAAGTACATAAATATATGGCCTGAGAAGATTAAAAAAAATTTTAAGCCTTCAAAATTTGGCTCTAGGTCTGTTTCTTGTGCTGTTAGTTTAACTTTGTGACAGTGTCTCAATTTTCTTCAGATGCCAAGTGAAATAATTAGTCTTTTGAGGCAAAAAGATATTTCTTTCTAATTTCTCAGACTCAGTTTTGATTTCAGAGGACGGTAAAATATATTTCCTACACAGATTAGTGTGTAACAATTTCAAAATCCTAAAACAGTCTTGAAGCAGGGCTAAATGTGAATTTGTCACAGCGTATTTGATAGTCTCAGTAATGTGAGAGAGAATTCAGAACTTAAGAGTAGAAAAGTTGAATGAAGAAACGGCATTGCTTCTTATGGCCATGAGTCTCTTCAAAATTGTATTTGTGCCAGTGTATATCATATATATGAGTTTCATACTAAACAAGTAGAATGTTATAAAATACATTTTCTGAAGCATTTGATGATGCATAACAAGCACAGTATGAAATATCAGGTAATAAATTCTTCGTTTCTACAGTAACATTTGTCTTAAAGAGAAGTGATTTGCTTCAAGATTAAATATTGATTATAGGGATTGAATGGGGTAATCTATTTGCTGTTTAGAAATGTTTGCAAACCTATGCTTTTGAGTTCAGATTGTGGTAAATTTGCTTCTAAGGCAATGAAATATAGGGACCAAAGGGGGAAAACTTTATAATTAGAAAAAAATGGGCACTACATTTTCATAATGCTTTCTGCATGATTGTTTGCAGTTGATCTTTCATCATTTAACATGATTACTATTTGAATAATTTAGTGTTTTTTTCTTTTGTGTTGCCTGGTAAAAGCTAAAAATATCTTTTCCAGCAAGTAACACAAACTCTTATTTGTACTGTTTTGTATTAATAGAAGGTGAATAAGAATTGCATTAAACTTTACAGGTGAATATGGCTTGAGTTTGCCTCTTGGAGATGAGTATGAAAGAAAGAAACATAAGCTAAAGGAGGAACTTCGACAAGATTATAGACGATACCTTTCTCAGGTAAAACCTCTTTGAAATTAGTCTCTGATTTTAAGCTAAAAACAAAACAGAAACCACACCATGAAAAAACTTTTTGAGAAGACAGAATTCATTCTGAGCTATGACAATTTCAAAGATCTGCTTCCAGAATAAAGGTAGTTTAAAATGGTAACCCTAAGAAGGGCTGTATGTTCTAGACTTTCATAGATCCTGCTGTCTGGAGACTTTAAATTACCATAATACAACTTGATTAAAAATGTGTGTATTTTTTGTTTGCTCTCATCTTTTTTACTCTTCTTGGGTGTTTAACTTGCCAAACAGGTATTTGCTTAATACTGTTATGATCTTATAACTTATAAGAAGACTGTTGCTGTTCTGCTTAGTACAGTGTATGAGATGCCACTGTGATGATTTAAAACAAACTTGTATGGAAGAAGCTTGG
Organism: Chelonoidis abingdonii; assembly: GCF_003597395.2. NCBI lineage: Eukaryota > Metazoa > Chordata > Testudines > Testudinidae > Chelonoidis > Chelonoidis abingdonii. Next base: position 239,469,149 of record NC_133770.1, read on the forward strand.
CACAGTTTTCATCTTCTGTGTGTGAGAGAGAGATTCTAAATCCGGTTTTAATTTATCAGATTTTAAATGTTAAATGAAAAGAATTAAGTTTAATGTAACTTTTTCTGTGTGTTTAGTGTCATTGCTTGCCAGTTTGTTAAAATAGATGAATAAATAGTTTTTTTTTTAAATTTTTTTTTATTGGTAGAGTCAAATGGTTTTAATGGAAGACACTTTATGAATAGTCTGTTTTCCCTGACTTTTAGGGTATTTCACAGGCAAAAAGAAAGGTAGGGTGCTTACAATATGTTTTTTCTGCCCTGCCCAAATTAGCTTTTTGCTTTGTTATAATCAGGTTTGTACAAATGAAGTGGATTAAAAAGTCATGATTTTTGTGTGAGTTTGTGTGTGCTGCTGTTGTGATTAACAGTACTTGTATGTTTGCTTATGCAAGATATACACCTCTACCTCGATATAACGCTGTCCTCGGGAGCCAAAAAAATCTTACCATGTTATAGGTGAAACAGCGTTATATCGAACTTGCTTTGATCCACCGGAGTGTGCAGCCCTGCCCCCCTGGAGTGCTGCTTTACTGTGTTATATCCGAATTCATGTCATATTGAGGTAGAGGTGTACTATGCTTATTATTTCCCATTAATAAAAGTATACCACATTTATTGATTTCTTCTTTGCATTTGCTATCATTGCTATATCATGCTGACTCCTCAACTGTTTGTTTCTTATGGTAGACAGACTTGCTACAAAGCATGCTCCCCAGTCTTCATCAATTACATTAGACAGGCACCATACATAAAGAATTTTTTAATGGAACTTTCTGAAGTTAGTCAAGTTTTTGAAAGAGCCCCCAACTAGTACAGTATGTGAAGAAAAAACAAAAGCTAATTTTCAGGGGCTTCCTGTTCCTTTAGTACTATCGATGTCTCTTCAGTGAGGTTAAACTGACAGACTATATAGGAGAACAGTGAAACTGACCATGCATCAAACATTGGTGCCAATGCGCAAATTAAACAAACTGGAGGGGGGAAAAGAAAGAGGAAAAGCATTTGACAATTTTTTTAAATTACATGTAATCTTAAGCATTACTTATAACTATAGTAGTTGCGGACAGAATTGTGATTTTTGTTGTTGGTTGTTCTTAATTTAGTGGTGTCCCTTCTAAGTAATTTAAATTACAGCTTAAATAAAAGAGTGATGGGTGGCATGGCAGAAAGAGCAGCATTAAAAGACTAAATGCAATGTGTTCTGTATTCAAAATATTTAAATTACAAAATATTTTTATGTGAAATACTAACTCTTACTGTTTACTATGTTCAGTGTAAATAACCGCACTGGCATGCAACAGAATTATCATATAGCAGTAGCAACTGTAACAATTGGCCTTTTAATCTCTAGTTTAAGTGAGCTTGTATAAAACAATTACTGTTTTTTTTTCTTGGTTTAATTTGAAATTGATATACAATTTTAATTTAACATTTTAATAATGAAAATCTTGATTTATATTGAATTGCTTTATTCTTGCTCAAAACATCCATAAACATCAAATTTTATTTTTCTTTTATATTTAGCATTTTGATTGCAAGAATTACTGCTTATTAATTCCATTCCTAATTGAGATTAATTTAGATTTTCTTTTGTGTCATACATATGTTAGCCATATTAAACTTTTAAAAGTTGGGGGAGGATATTAAACTTGATCTCTAATTTCAGTCTCCAAAATAAGGTAATACTGTGATTCTGAGCAGCTCTTGGAGTATTTTGGTTGGTAACTTCTAAACTGTATGCTTATCTAGAAAACAAAATTTTCATATCAATTCTGACTTTCTTTAAGCATCGTTTTAAAAATGGGAAGTTTTATCATGAGAGCTGTGTAAAATTTGGCAGTAATTAAATATTGGTAAAGAGTACAATGAATACATTAATATTTTCCAGACAAAAATATCATTCATCATTCTTTCTGTTAATTTAGCCCAATTTTAGTATCTGGGTATTTGCATATAGTAGAACCTCAGAGTCACAAACACCAGAGTTATGAACTGACCAGTCACCTGCATACCTCATTTGCAACTGGAAGTACGCAATTGTCAAAGTTAGATTCAGGACTCACAATTTGTCAGACCACTCTGTTTATTAGCGCAGCGCTCAGCCAATAACATTCAGAATATGTGAGTGCCATGCAAGGCCTCAATAGTCTTATTTATACAGCTAAAAGAGCAGGAGTTAGACAAAAGAACAAAGAAGCAAAAGACAGGAAAAACTACCTGTGACACAGCATGCATATCCTACTTCCTTACTGATTGGTATCGATCTAAGGCTAATACTTTTCCATATGCCCTTAAATGGTGCAATTGTTCTATGCTAATGTCTGTGTTCCTGGCACCTGGATTGCAACATTCCAACAACTTTGCTTAAAGGTGTAGACAACATTTCTTTAATTCTTTCTATTCTTACAATATAATTCATTCTACTTCCACAATCCCTCCTTTTGGTCAGGCGTACGCCATGACCAACCATCACTGGGTTCCACAAATTAACCGTTCCTTATCTCTTTGTTCATCAGTGATATTCAAAATCATCATATTAGCACTCTGTGCTTCGGCATATTGTGGCAAACGGTGTATGGGATTATTCAAACAAAACTAAAGAGTGGCAGACTGGGTATGGGGATATGAATTTTTTCTCAACCTGGGATCAAACAAAAATCAATCTCATTTCCCCTACAGTAACTTAGTAAAATAGTACAATCTTCCAATGCTATAACAACACTACCACTCCTCGTAAGGAGGATTAACCCTTGCCCTTTGGAGGATATATCCCATTTGTAGATACCTATGTAACAAATGGATGCAGTCGACCTTCCCAGCCTTAATAGGCCATCATTGGGTTTGCGGGACAAAGCTTATACTGTATTACCAGCTCACTGGTCAGTAATCTGTTACCCAGCCCAGCTCTTCCCACAATTCCGAGTACTAGAGTCCCCCCCACGAGAACGCCTCCATAATTTCAGGCGAAAAAGAAGGGATTAACAGATGCCAATGGTATATACAAACATAAGCCTTTAACTTGGGAAGCGGCTATGGCACTTCCTTTATCCACTTGGGGAGTAATACACCAGGCAAAAAGACTCCTGAGGTACAAGCACGGTTGAAATAATGGCAATAAAACTGGAGAAAGTTTAAACCCTGGCCACAAAAACAAGGGTGATCAGACAGGAGGCTCTCCAAAACGTCAAGCATTAGACATAGTGCTGGCGGCCAAAGGAGGGACCTGTGCCCTTATTGGGAAAGAATGTTGTGTGTTTATACCTGACCATACCAATGAGTGATAGATCTCGCTAACCACTTAGAACAAATCGCATATCTTCTCATGAAGAGCCCAGTTCTTTATGGAAGTGGTTAAGTAACCTGTTCAATTTCTCTGGCATAGGAACTGGTTGTTTCAGGGAGCCCTAACTATCCGTTGGAATCTTAGTGATTTTGTCTGCTTTCAGTTATCTCCTGTTGCATCAGAATTGTGTCACCCAGGTAACTGCCGCCAAAC